>NW_025765799.1:0-107994 GCF_003918875.1 Haliotis rubra | reverse complement strand
TCTATGCAAAGGACCACACATTTAATAGGTTTTGAAACACAATGCGTTTAAGCTTGTGTCTTTTTATTTCATGAACTCTTTTATCACTTTAGCAAAGGATACCATCGATGTCATGCCATGCACCTGTATCACATTGCTTGACATCTTCTGTTACAGCAGCACAGAACCCCACTCAGGTATCCGAAAAGCCGGAAAACGATTACACCAGGCTGTGAGATCCGGGAGTTTGTATGTTGTCAAAAGGATTTTGGATTCGGGGTTGGCAGATATCAACGCCAAAACGGGGAAGAAATGACGCCAATTTCAATTGCAGCAACGTACGGAAGGAGGCGGGAATTTGAATTTCTAATGAACAAAGGAGCAGATATGTCCGCGGTTAATAACAATTCGCTCAACATACTACACTGGGCCATTAATGGAGGAGATCTGAGCATACTGAAACTTATTCTACGGGCAGACAAAGTCGATGGAAAAAAATGTCAAGGCCATCTATGGCCGACAAGTGAAATATGATTGCCGATGGTTTTGGAGAAAATGTCTGCTTACTGTCGGGGGAAATGATTTGTAGATGTTGCAATAAGTTTTTAGACCCGTGGAATGGCGCTGCCGATCAAATCTAGCCCTACATGGGTGCTGTCAACGTGGCTGGAATTAATAAACGAATTTAAAAGGTGAGTTTTTCGCTGTCTTCAGGTGATCCATGATTTTGGCTTGGAATTGCGGAGGTAGCTGTTTTCGGTGAGTCGTGGCGTATAACTTTTGAAATAATGATCCGATTGTGACCATTTATAGCTCATTTTGTAGGGAAATCATCTCGCTTTCGATCCGTAGGCCTCGACGGGGCCTTAAAACTAGTTTACGTGGTGAAATCTAACTTAGATTGAGGAGGGGTGGACCCGTCGCTACATCCCTTTCCTTTTATATAGTACTCGGGTAGGGTCTATATACCTATATGTCTTTCTAACGCTGTTTCTAAGCGTGACACGCCCCTGTGATCTCCAGTATGTGACATTACATATCAAAGGTCTTTGTCATGTCTACCCATGTCTTAGCTAAGATGCATAGCTCTCTCAGACACGAACGCTGTGAAGCACCTCTATCGGCCGCAATGGATTTTCATTATGAAAATAACCAGAGGTCAATATTTGCAAGCCATCAAACATCTCAGTCGATCTTTCGCAGGTCAGCGGCGTCATTGTGAATCACGTGATCTGTCACAATTCGGGGATTCCCTCCCTAAAATAGTAACACGTCAGCGCTATGTATCTTGGAAAACCTAATGGGTGCTACTAAATTGGAGTGGATTTTCCAAATCTGAAATTCGAAATTATGCACTGAGCTAGTGCAAGTGTGCTCTATTACTTGTAAAATTGCTTTGAATTGAAAGTGTATCAGTTTATTAACGTTTTCGATCACAGAATGTGTTTAAATTAGAAATTTATAGAGAACTTGATTTCCTCATTAAAGCGGGACAATTATTTCCGGATTACCCATATGGTCACGTGGTCCCTAATTAGCTATAGCTATGTTCATTGGTCATTAGGAATTGCCAAAATACAAAGACGCTAAATATCATTGGCTGAAAGTTATTTTCAACATCCCGAGTGTATATATAGAGAGAAATTTCACTTGGGAGAACATTCAACCTGATTATATAACCAACAATAACCTGACACAACCAATAATCCCGATATACGTTAGCTGTAATATTCGTCACCACTCACCCCTTTTGGTAACCTCAACGAAGGCTCCCTCGGAATAACCCGACTGGGTCACCAATAGGAAACATGCTGCTGAAGAATCAGTCGAATTGGACCACAGTTGAAGGAATGTTTTGATCAACTGTGAAACACGTCAGAAGCAGCATCAGCAGCAAAACGTGAGTGAGTGAGTAAAGGTTTATACCCTGCTTTTAGCAATATTCCAGCAATATCACGGCAGGGGACACCAGAAATTGTCCTCACACATTGTACCCATGTTGGGAATCGAACCCGGACCATCGGCGTGACGAGCGAACGCTTTAATCACTAGGCTACCCCACCGTCCCAGCAGCAAAAGAATGATATTAAAAAATAAATGTTTTCGAGCATTTTATAAAGACAAAATGCTTTTGATTGTAGTTTTTAGAATTATTTTAGAAAAGCAATGCGCAGCATGTTGGTTGGTTGGGTGTTGTTTAAAGCCGCACTCAGCAATATCCCAGCTATATGACGGTGATCTGTAAATAATCGAGTCTGGTCCAGACGATCCAGTGATCAACAGCATGAGCATCGATCTCCTCAATTGGGATACGATGACGTGTCAGCAATGTCAGCGGGCCTGATCACCCGATCACGTTAGTCGCATGTTAGACATTTTGTATCCAGTGAACAGAATGTGTTAATATTATACAGACATGACTTGTTAATGCTGTAGAATGCAGGGGAAGTCAAACTGAACATACAAGAGACACCCTGCATGTATTTCCCGAAAGGTCACATGACCTTGTTTCAACCTATATAATCTCATGTCGATTTAACGTCGACATCTCATCATTATCACGACTTTCAAATCCAAATATCACAGACATATCCAGCCATGCTGGAATCACTCACGCAACACAATAATAGTTGAATTTACCTGTACACAGAGGTTACATCGGGGATTTAATGCAAAGATAGTGGGACGCCCAAGTAGGTTTTCTCACCTGAGAAGAAGGTACAGGAATAATATCTCAGTTCACATGGTACCAGACCGTGTGAAACGCGGTGTCTCTTATAATCGCTGACATCCATTTTTTCACTGTAATTTATTGAGTGAGAGTGAGTGAGTTTAGGTTTATGCAATATTCCAGCTATATGGCGGCGGTCTGTAAAAGGACCAGAAAATCCAGTGATGAACAGCATGAGCATACATGTGTCAACCAAGTCAGCGAGCCTGACCTCCCGATAGTTGCCTCATAGAACGAGCATGGTTACTGAAGATCAAAACTTACGTCGGATCTTCACGGGCTTGTAATTTATCGAATGTGAATTTATATCGGCTTAGTTTATCGGCTGTGGGAGATAATGGCAAAACCACAGGGGCTTGTAACGCTAAAAATGCCATCAAGGTATAATTATATACTGTATGACTTGGAACCCTTAGGTGAGTGTGGTAGATAGACTAAGAGAGAGAGAGAGAGAGAGAGAGAGAGAGAGAGAGAGAGAGAGAGAGAGAGAGAGAGAGAGAGAGAGAGGAGAGAGAGAGAGAGAGAGAGGAGAGAGAGAGAGAGAGAGAGAGAGAGAGAGAGAGAGAGATAGAGAAAAAGAGAGAGGGTACGACTTGGAACCCTTAGGTGAGTGTGGTATAGACTAAGGAGAAACTTAAATTTGATCTTACGCTTTTTAACTCATGCTCGTGCTGCTCAACAGAACACGCAAGTATCACTTGCAGAAAGCAAAGAGATTTATCTGATCGACAGATGGATGGTTACGATTAATATCGGATCCGAATGCGAAATCTTCCACGATCCGAAATTCACGTGTAGCGTGTGCCAACGTGTTAGTTTGAGTGAATCGAAGTCCGTCATAGAATCAACTGGTTGACGACGATCAAATGAGCCAGGCAAGGCAGTTGTTGTAGTAAACGTGACCCCGTCAATAATATTTACCAATATTCACTCTCGCCAATTGGGAAAATGCTCACACAGTGCTGCCGCATGTAGGCAGGCTACGATCCGATGCAGGCATAAGCGATTAGGCCAAGAGGAATTCGGATCTGTTTATTGGATCCGCATCAAACTTAAGTGGAGGTTCTTTACTAGGGTAATTTCGGATCTTTTAAGGAATATCGGATCTGATCGGATCAGTTGCATGGAGCGATCCGTAGTCCCTCAGCACCCATTCTGGTCATTCGAGATCAGGCGCTATCCATTTGTCACCACATGCACCTTTCCGTAACCTCAACAGGCCTGTCCATCCAATACCACGAGTGGGTCACGACAAAATATGATGATGTCATCTCTCGAATTAGACTATAAATAGCCTAATAATGAAAATGAAAGTTTCGAAATATTTGTTTGTGTTTATTATTCTATCTTTGCATGTGTATGACAATACATTTTACATGAAAACACAGAACCAACATATGTACCATACAGCTGGTTGTCTAAATATATATGAAATGGGCATGAAAATACATCTTGACCTTGTCCGTTTCACCTTTCGAAGTAGTTTTGTTTTACTCGCGGAGCTTCCCAACCCTTTTTCACTGAAACACCACATACATCTATGATGAGCGAGTGAAGGAATATTGTTGTTTGTGAGCGCGTTTCACGTTCGCTTTCAATATAATTTTAAACTATATCACGCCAACTTCATGTGTTATGTCGCGTCCACTTGGTATGCTAGCCGCCAATGATTGTGGGTATGAATCCCCGGTTCACCGTGATAACGTTACTAGGTTTATCAGCATCATATATATATATATATATATATATATATATATATATATATATGGTTACATCGAAGATTGATTTCTCCACTAACTTGGGGATGCAACTGAAAACTTTATGCAAATGAATTGCACAAGAATCATGCATCAAATTTGTTTAAAAGCACGTGCAAGTGTCGTGCATGTGAACAGCTGCGTTATGGTGTAAAGTTTTGTTAAGAATTCGCCAATTTTCACTGATTTTCATCATTTACTGAACTCATGACAATAAGCTTTTCAACGTTACGAATTTGTTTTACATTACATCAGTTCATGTGTAAACAGTACTCCTAAACAGTATTGAATATTTTGCAAAATTTAGTTTTAGAACAGTTGCCTGAAAGTAAGTGGCTATATTTACACTTCAGTGAGTCTAAACTTTTGATGAGAAGTATATTTCAAAATGTGAACATTACGAAAGTGAAAGTGAATAAGTGAGTTTAGTTTTACGCCGCTTTCAGCAATATTACAGCAATATCACGGCGGGGCACACAGGAAATGGGCTTCACACATTGTGCCCGTGTGGGGGAATCGAACTCGAGTCTTCAACGAGCGCTTAGACCACTAGGCTACCCTAACCGCCCGTTTGATAGTGACCAACACATGCTGCCAAAACAAAACACCCCTTTTATGGAGCGGGGAGATAATCCCAAAACAACCAGGTGTGTACTTTCTTTTCTACGTCAGTTTATGAAAACGTATACATACCTGAGGTCATCACGATGTTGCAGAACAGGCAGATGACAAGTGGAACAGAATCTGAAATCAGAATATAGGAACAGAACAGAACGTTTTCTCACATGAAACTGAACGGCAATTCCCCCACATGGGTACAATGTGTGAAACCGATTTCTAATGTCCCCGGCGTGAGAGTGCTGGAATGTTGCTGAAAGGGGTGTCAATTCCATCTCACTCGTTCACTCACTGTACCGCTATTCGCGGTATATGAGGTGGTCAAATTAACATATGAGTGGAATACATCTATACTACCCATCAAAAGTTTAGATTTGCTTAAAACACTCATTATAATCTTTTCAACGTTACGACTTTGTTTTACAATACATCAGTTCATGTGTAAACAGTACCTTTAAACAGTATGGAATATTTTGCAAAGTCTAGTTTAGAACAGCTGACTGAAGAAAGTGTCTAAATTTACACTAGTGAGTCTAAACTTTTGATGGGTAGTATATTTCCATCTGGTTGGTAACAGTCAAAGATGCTGACTGCCAAATTTTAAGACACAAGAGTTTGAATAGCTCCTTGGCCGTTTATGATAATATACACGTATAGTAGTACCCGATTTACAAAAACTAGTGTATTGCATAACATAATAATACAATTAGAATTTTGTTTGCGGATCTAATAGTTTGTTTGATTTGTTTGATTTGAAATTTATATTGCACTCAATAGTTTCCCAGCTATATGATGCCGGCCCGGCAATCTAGTGCTTGATGTCATGAATACCGATCAACGCATCTGGGATGGCAACAAACTGGGCCCCGTCTCTCATATCGCGCGCTGACGACGCGGGGACCGGGAACCAGTTTAACGTGTCAACATTACGAAGATGCGTTGTGAGAGGTCATTAAGCACACCTCTGCTGCACATGGTGTGAAATACTTAATACACACGTTCTTCCTATGGATATGTATTGACGTGAATAATATTGTTTGTTTGTTTGTTGTTTACGCCGCACTCAATTTTCCAGCTTCATGACGGCGGTCTGTTTACAAATAATCTAATCTGGACCAGATTATTCAGTGATCAACATTATGAGCACCGATCAGCGCAACTGGGTTACGATGACATTTGTCAACCAAGTCAGCGAGCCTGACCACACAATTCCGTTAGTCGCCTTTACGACAAGCACGAGTTGCTGAAGACAAAAAATTCTTATACGGGTTGTAGTTGCTGAAGACAAAAATTCTTATACCATACGGGTTGTAATTAATGATGAAGAACACATATCGCCTGAATTGACTGGGTCGAGTAACAGTTAAAAGTTTTCGGAACAGTTTATGCGACTTTGGCACGACATGTTAGTGTTTGTTAGGGGAAGTAGATCGGGTTTCAACTACAGTAAGAGTATCCCGACAGTTTGTATATAAACAATAACACTTAGTGAACCAAACATGGACAAGAACTTCCAACAATGTGTTCAAGCGGGACATGATCCCACTGACCTATAAAACATGGATTGGAACAACCATGCAGGTCAGAAAGAGACTCATGAAGAAATCTATATATTGATGCTGCCTTAGCTCTTAAATTAAGGGGGCTGTTGGGTAGCCTAATGGTTAACTGCTATAGCCCTGGGTCTAAATTGCATCGGTGATTATCTGGTCCATATACTGTTCATTGATAACAGGTTTCTTATTCAAATTGCTTCTTTGGTTAATAATTATTTCTTTTTAACCGCTATTTATTAGTTTTAAATTGTATCTGTGATAACCTTGCTATTATACTCTTCATCGATGGTAGCCTTTATATTCAAACTGTATTTTGTATTTATATTCAAATTCTCGTCACGATTTGGCAAAATATTAAATATTAACTCACTCCACTCACTCACCTCACTCACTCGTTGATCCAGACGGTTCGTTCCACTTAAATCGCTGTGATAAGTCATAGTAATCATAGTTCGGGGACACCAGAAACTGGCTTCACACATTGTATCCATGTGGGGAATCGAACCCGGGTGACAAGCGAACGCTTTAACCACTAGGCCCGCCACCCTATTTATCCCTAATGACAACTGTGTCCATAGCGTCTTTCGAAGGTCAGGGGCTGTGGGGGTAGCTCTTAGTGACTAAGGCGTTCGCTCGTCATGCCGAAGACCCGCGTTCGATTCCCCACATGGGTACAATGTACGAAGCCCATTTCTGATATCCCCGCCGTGATATTGCTGGAATACTGCTTAAAACGGCGTAAAACTATATTGCTGAATGCGCCGTTAAATATCAAACAAAACATTTACTTGCTAGAAAAGCCCTAACGAGACAAAGTACCTGTTGCCACTAATGAAACTCATGAGTCTAGACTTTGGGTTCGAATCCCTAAATTGCATCAGCTGTGGGTCTAAATGTCTAAATACAAATATTAACAGTTTCCTTGTGTTCGCCAATATCTTCATTTGGTATTCATATTGTAAGACCCGACGCAAAAATATCATGTGGTTGGCATTATGAGATACGTCATACGGAAACGATGACAGACAGTGCACCAAGTTGTCTAGCCTGGCCAACCGATCTAATTACGTTGCCTTGTACCCCAGAAAGAGAGTGCCGGAATTTTGTCTTGTATAAATCCCGACGGGCCACAATGTTATTATTTGGTGACTATAATCTTTATTGAGCTCATTGTGTGTGTGTGTGAGTGTGTGTGTGTGTGTGTGTGTGTGTGTGTGTGTGTGTGTGTGTGTGTGCGTGCGTGCGCGCGTGTGTGCGTGCGTGCGTACGTGTGCGTGCGTATATCACTGGAGAATTGGAGTATGAGTTCTTTAACAGTATTTCCATTTTTGCACGACCTGTATGATGCTGCAGCTGTCATCACATTACTTGATTTTTCAACGATAGTAGTGTCAGTGTCTCCAGGTTGACTTATGCATGTTGTATGACGTGACAATACTTCATAATAATGATGATAATACTTACAGTTAGAGTACAGAACCCAGAGGGCGCCACCAAGAAGGTAGGAAGGGGTGAAGACGACATGGCTCCAGACAAGGAACGCGATGACAAGAGTTAGGGGAAGGAGGGGTTCAAGGCATAACACCTCCACCAAAACAGCAGATACTCCAGGCTGAACTCAAACTCGGGCCACAGGTATCGGGCAAAACTGGCAGTTCTTGGGAAACAGAAGTACAGCAATTAGAATTGGGCCGTAAAGAATTATTATATTCGTCAGTAAAGCCATGACAATAACCCCCAATAACTTTATGTTAGAATGTAATGAGTTAAACGAATTACAAAACAAATATCTCCTGCATATTATTGTTAACATCCAACTGTTGATAAAATGTATTTCACTTATGTCTATCACATACAACCCAATAATTGTTAAACTTGCTTTTTGTAAAATGGGGCTCTGCGTACGCTCCGTCAATGTAATATGTATGTGTTTCATTGTTTTTCAAGTATATTTGTTTTACTCTATGTCATATATATGACTCCATGAGAATACACGTTGACTTGACTGGACTCACTTTCGCAGTCACAGAGCAGATATTGTCCCGATGTTACAGGTAATATGCCGAGCTTCCTACGCCACTCCTATTAGAAAACATTGATATTCTTGTGCCTGTCTTCACAAACATGATAAACACTAGCCTCAGACTTGGCATCATGCCCACTCCATTTAAATCAGCGATAGTGAAACCTCTTCTGAAGAAATCAAATCTGGATCCAGATGAACTCAAGAATTATCGTCCTGTATCCAACCTTACCTTCATGTCCAAGGTCATAGAGAGAGCAGTGGGAGACAGGTTATCTCAGCATCTGATGCATCATGACCTCTACGAGCCATATCAGTCGGCTTACCGTAAGGACCACAGTACTGAGACAGCTCTTGTCCGTGTGTTTAATGACTTGAGACTCAGTGTTGACAATAACATGACATCTTTATTGGTCCTCCTCGACCTCAGCGCCGCATTCGACACCATTGATCATAGCAGGCTTCTGTCTCGTCTCAGGAATAACTTTGGTATTGATGGGATAGTGCTGGATTGGTTCACATCTTATTTGACAAATCGTCATCAGGCTGTATTCATTGATGGTTGCTCTTCTGACAACGTTCATCTCCAATGTGGTGTTCCTCAGGGGATCTGTACTGGGACCGGTCCTTTTAACACTATACACAAAGGATCTCGGGACTCTAATTGACCAGTTTCAAGTCTCGCGACAGTTGTATGCCGATGACACCCAGCTTCATAACAGCTTCAAACCAAATCCAACTGACGTGCATTCTGCAACAGACCACATGGCAGAGTGTTGCTGACCAGATCAAGTCATGGATGTTCACCAACAAGCTGAAGCTAAATGAGGACAAGACAGAGTGTCTTCTGGTAGGGACAACACCTCGCCGAGAACAGACCAACATCAAGTCGTTTCACTTTGGCGAAACCACTGTTCCACTATCTAACAGTGTTAAGGACCTTGGCGTGACTGTTGATCCTGAGCTGTCATTGGACCAGCACATTACCACCTTATTGCAGGACATGCTTCCTACTCCTCCGAAACATTGGAAACATTCGAAAGCTTCTCACAAAGGAGTCAGCTATAATCCTTGTCCTCTCATTGGTGATGACAAGACTAGATTACTGCAACAGCCTCTTTGCTGGTGCAACAAAATCCCAGATTGGTAGAATGCAACGGGTTCAGAACACAGCAGCAAGAATAGTCACTCTCTCACCCAAGTCAGCTCCACATTACCCCTGTGTTGAAGGACCTCCACTGGTTGCCCATTCCACAGCGCATCACTTTTAAACTCTGCATTCTCGCCTTCAGATGTCTCTCTGGAAGTGCACCTCAATATCTGTCCGACCTCCTTTCTCCATACAAACCAACAAGATCCCTCCGCTCCGAGAAACATAATCTTCTGTGTATTCCTAAAGTCAGAACAGTTAAATTTGGTCAAAGAACTTTCTCTTATGCTGCAGCCTCAGAATGGAATCATCTCCCACAACATTTGAGGAGAAATGACAGAACTTTCAACCTTTCGAACATCGCTAAAGACCCACCTTTTCCAAAAAGCCTTTTCGTCCTGACATCAGCGCTTTGAGCATGCATTGTGCATGGAAATATGCGCTTTATAAATGAACTATTATTATTATTATTATTATAGCTTAACCAGTGCATATACAGGAGAAGATGCAATACCGTACCATACACATAGATTCCAGAGACGATGTGGAGCAAGCTGGGTGTGAATATTACTAAACCTATGCATATCATGACGTTGTTGCAAAGTGTTTCTCCACTTCATATTTTCAAATCTACACAAGGTTCGTTGCACTGTGCTTTCCCATACATTTTACATGGGAATTCTCCGGTTTTGATAAATTTGTCTAGTACTCCTGATAACCCAGACTTCTTGGCTACATTTAGTAGATCATGTGTTATGGATCTGGTACTACGTTTGGTAGTGGTGGTATACTGGCATTCTGTTGTATTCATATTGTACACTGCACACAATAATCAAGTTTTACTGTTATGTGTAATTATGTAGTTGCCGTACATTACTGAAATAAAGCTTTTGTGATCAAAAGTGTTTCGGGCATGTCTCTTAACACTGAGATCAATAGTGTACTGTCTCACCCATAAATCTGTGTTGGTCACGCCGAAAACCCGGGTTCGATTCCTAACATGGGTACAATGTGTGAAGCGCATTTCTGGTGTCCGCCGCCGTGATATTGGAGGAATATAGCGAAGGCGGCATAAGACAAAACTCGCTCGCTCACTCACTCATTCATTCACTCACTCACTCACTCACTCACCCACAAATCCAGTTGAGTCCACTACAGGCCGTCAGCGACGGCGTGGATGTTACCACGAGGAGGTTGGCGACAACGACAGCTTGAAACATCTGACACAGCATAATTATTATCAGCGTGTTGCAACACTTATGATATGAACATACGAGATTGATTATGACAGAGTACATTTATTGTGACGTCACTGGTGCGCTTATAGTCTTACGGAAATCCCATGCAGAACTTGTTACAAGATGTCTCCAGGGGTTGGGTTTTGTGTGTGTCTTTTGTTTTCGGATTTTGTTTTGATTGTTTTTATATATTTTGTTTTTTCTTATTCTTATAGTTCTTGCTTCGATCATGTCGAATTCACAAAAGAATATGAAAAACTGGTGCCCCTATGCTCCAATGTAATGGAATCGTCGGTATGAAGTTCTACATTCAGTTGATCAATTTACAAAAAAGTATTAATTCATAATAGATCATTAACGTATTTGTTGTTGTTGTTCTTTTGTCTTTTTATATGTTGGCACTTTAGTCACTTCTCTGGCTTTCTTTTAAGGCTTGCTGACCGGTGTTTACAAACAAAGACAGTCAACTGGTCAGTGTCCGAAAATGAAACACGTTAGATCAGCTGTACGATTGTCATGACAACAAAATGATCGTGTTCAGACTTCGAATTGTGGAACAAAGCGACGCAAACCTTGCAATGAATAAAATCCATTCTTCTGTTCCTTCTGACGTTCCTGGCCTACGTCTTGCTCCTATATGGAGAGACCCGTGTAGATCCGGGGTAGAATAGGTCTTCAGCAACCCATGTGCTTGCCATAAAAGGCGACTATGCGTGTCGTAAGAGGTGACTAACGGGATCGGGTGGTCAGTTTCGCTGACTTGGTTGACACATGTCATCGGTTCCCAATTGCGCAGATCGATGCTCATGCTGTTGATCACTGGATTGTCTGGTCCAGACTCGATTATTTACAGACCGCCGCCATATAGCTGGGATATTGCTGAGTGCGGCGTAAAACTAAACTCACTCACTCCTTTATGGAGAGAATTGTGTCAATAGGTGTTGGCATTAGACTATTCATTCACTCTATGATATCTTGTATAGATAAAAAATAAATATGGTTCTGACGCCTTTTAAGGTAGAACTAAAGGAAAATGCTGTTAGTCACGATATGTCGAGAGCAAATTTTTTTTAATCTAAATCATGTAGATAAATAATAATGTAGAACATTAATAATCATGTAGAAGTTCACAAACTTCGCGAAACTGACATTTGGCATGGTGTCTCTGAAATTTAAGTTGTAAACTGATGCAATACAATTATTCCTGGAAAACAATTTTATGTAATGTATGTGGTAGGAAATGACTTTTCAAAATTAGGTACATCGTAAATGGCGCCATTTTTTGACACATCGAGATTCACAGTTATTTGGTGTATGTAAAGCTTCAAAAATAATATATTAGTGATCACTATTATCCGTGTTCATCAAATCACTAATGGTAATTGTCAATTATCGCCGAAAAACCTGGAATCGGTTGTGATGTTTTGGAAAACATGAACGTGGACGTGAGCTTTCTGACATGATTTATACGCGCGTGGCCTCTCTGTCGTCGTTTGACGTCGCAGAGGAAAATCTAATCCGTCATTTATTGCAAGCCATTTCTTTATTGAGTGTATAACGTTACACATAAGCACATAAATCCAATTAATACAAACGTATGTCGTTCAGGTATACATCGGGCAGTATTTTATTCACTTTCCGTTTGCTGCCAAATTAAAAAAAATATTGTTTTTAACGCATAACAGAATATTGGACAATACTAAGCACTGTCTATTTTCATAGCACACTTAATTTCAAACCGCCTAAGTACACTTAAAGCTTACACCATTGGATAGTGAGTGAGTGAGTACTGTTTTACGCCGCTTTTAGCAATATTCCAGCTATATCACGGCGGGGGACGCCAGATACATCACTGGATAGGAAATTTAATATACTACATTTCTGTGTAATTGTATTGCCTTTAGTAGATCCAGTGCCGCGCGAACTAAATTCTCGCGCAAAGTTCACTTTTCAGATATTATAGAGATGTGCGTCAGAAGAAGAAAAACTCGGCACCTAGGGTTTAAGGAAGAAAGTCAGACAGGTTTTCACACTTAAAGATTTGAACTGAGAAAAGTCTCTAGATTTTGATGAAACATGAATGCGATTCCAGCGGTGCCAAATTAAAACAGCATTCATAACATCTCTAAAAATTGCTTTGTTACAACCATGATTACACAATGCCATTTAGAAAGTGGTCACATGTAACATATGTTATATTTGGGTTTACACTTTCTCAGTAAAAGTACAGATTAAAGTACTTTCTTAGTAAAGTGCAGATTCTAGTACTTTATAAGTACTAGAATCTAGAATCTGTACTTTACTAAGAAAAATGTAATCAAAATATAAATATATATATATATATATATATATATATTATATTACATAAATATGTTAAATCAGTGTCTTGAAACGTCCGTAAAATCCTTATGTATTAAATAAAATATTATTTACTCTATTGCCAAAAATATGTAAATCAACGTAAGGCAATGGTGAAATCTCTAACAGTTCTCAGTTTTGCTACTTTATGAAATTTTAGAAACTTAGGAAACCATTAGGACGGCAAGGTGTAAACAGGCCTAGTTGCCCGAACACCTATTAAACGTTTAATGATCAATCATCAAAAGTATTTGTTACGTCAATGAAATGTACATATGTAATTCTACCGTTACCATCACCAGTTCTAATGTTTTATCGTGACGGTGCAGTATATACCGACCGTGCTATCTAATTCAGTGACAATCCCTGATTTGTGGGTGAGACGGTACGCTATTGATCTCAGTGTTGATAGACATGCGTTTTCGTGGTCTATTGGCTATGGGGCGGTCCACTACTTAATATCTTTTCTTAACTGTGTATTTAATCATTTAAATTCCTTATATTTATATTTTTATATCGTGCCTATGTTTATAATAATATGCAACATCTTATCTCCTTTTACATAGTTATAAAGTACATGTACACTAATTTCGTAAAATATGGTCTCTCATAACCCGTTTTGGGTGGCATTTGTACTTTTACCTTTTAATATTCAATATGCTGTATTTTAACTTTTGCTGTTTAAATGGTGAGACTTTAATAAACTATATTGTATTGTATTGTATTGTTCTAAAACATTTGCTATTCGCATCGACCTTACGCACAACGAGATATGAATGACGTCAACAATGCCGACCGGATGACGTAAACTATACACTGGTGCGCGTGAAGTGACATTTGCACTAGTGATTTTTATAATGTCAGTTATTTTCAACCACCTGGGTAATGATATACTGAACATTACGTGCCAACTGACTAAAGTGATATTTGCACTTGTGCACTTGGATTTTTATTTTCCATATGGTGAAACATAACCAGTGTCCTAAATATCATGTGTGCACATGCGCATTTATATTACCTTCATGTAAAATATTTTAATTTCATTGGTCAATGAAGTTTTAACAAATTTCCGTGTCACCCTCCCTGAAGGGTGGTGACAACTGGAAAAAAAATTGCCCGCTGCCATAACAACTCGTGTTTGCCGAATTGAAGCTCCATACAGCGACACCGGCTGCGGTCGGCGTAAATTCTAATGGAATTGGAGATGCAAGTGATGCAGTTTGTATGTAAACATTCGTTAACCGGATTTCATCTGTCAATTAAATGGCGACAAACAAACACTTCGCTGCGCCTCGCATTCTAATGAGGGAAATCCACAAAAACGTTCTAAAGTGATTCCAGACGAAGAAATCAAACTACTCATCGGCAAAGATCTTGAAGGAATGCTTGAAAGAAATGAGCCAAAATCCTAATTTTGAGAATGTGAACGCAGCCGCGTTAGCGGAGATATTCTCACATTTTACATGGATATTCGGACAAAACTGGAGACCAGTACAAGACCTCGACCCTGGAGAATATAAGGGACAGTTTCAACAGGTATCTGAAATCACCGCCACACTGCAAAACATTCGATATAATCAAAGACTCAAGATACAGTGATGCTAACGAGTCATTCAATGTTGGAACTGGAAGCTGCTGGTAAGGGTGAAACAGAACACAAAGCAAATGATTTCAGAATCTGACAGAGTGAAATTCATATGAACACCAACATTCCCTATGGCCTCTCAAATAACATAAGATTCTACTGGAAAACATGGGGATCTACCTTCGCGATACTATTAGTTGAGTTTATAAAACTGTTACTTCTGCATATCACCTTGTATCACCTTGCCTTGTGTTTATGTTATCAATACATATTTTATCAACGTTCTATGTTGCTGCGTGTTGTTTATGAAGCGAAAATGCGAGAAAAGCTAACTAAATTTTTTATTATTTAAACATCTCTGATATACAACCACACTTCATATTAATTCAGTACATTTTCAGTCAATATTGCTCCCCGTCGTGGCTGACATTTCAAATCTCAGAGTTCGGCAAATCTCCCGACCTGTCGGTAGGGGAAATTATCGCGGGGTGTAATTTAAAACAATGAATACAAATGAAACATGGAAGTAAGATAAATACGTTGCGTGCTTCTCCCTGGTCTGGTGTACAACCTATGAGGCAGTGCCACCCGAGCCGTATTACCCTCGAGAGAAGCAAACAACATTTGCCCGAGCGAGAGCGAAATTTCACACTCGTTACGTATAAATCATATGACACACTTGCCCCTGTAATAATTAATCCAGTAAAGCTGTCCCGCCGATCGATAGGGATCGGCCCTGACGTGCCGCCCGTGAAGTCTGCCATATGTGTGTCTAGGGATAGAGACATACCCCTCCTGTAAGTCTGTACCAGCTGATCAACATAAATCAATCATACCCACAGGCCGCCAACTGTGAAGTACACAGGTTAAGGGTCATAGCGTGTACATATCTACGTATATACATGCAGGAGAAGGACTCCACCAGCTACCACCAAAGCTGAATTGACTTTACAAGACTTTACACATCAAGACTGGTCGGCTGTTACACTGTGGCATAGAGCTATGCAGAAGTAGCTGGTTGGTTGGTTGGTTTGTTGTTTAACGCCGCACTCAGCAATATTACAGCTATATGGTGGCGATCTGTAAATAATCGAGTCTGGACCAGACAATCCTGTGATGAACATCACGTGCATCGATCTACACAATTGACACCAATTCTTACCCGGACCTTCACGGTTCTCAGACGCAGCTGCAACAGCTGCTCATGTCTGCTACACACACAAGCTGGTAATCAAGAACGCCGGGATAAAACCCCGTTTCACCTCATATCACCCTGACTGATGAACAGTCTGACTTGTTTTAGCCGGCGTAAAACGATACTCACTCACTAATGCATTAAACCCTTTTTCATTTGTTTTCTGGGTCAAACAGTCTTTCGAAGAAATCCCAGAATGTGAAATAGTCGCGACTGTAGCGTACTTAGTCAGCAACAATGTTTTGTCTACTGTGCATGTGGTGGGGTGGCCCAGTGGTTAGATTGATCGCTCGTCAGGCCAAATATCTGCCCAGCGGGTTCGATTGTCTACATGGGTACAATGTCTGAAGCCCATTTCTGGTGTCGTACGCCGTGATATTGCTGGAATATTGCTAAAACCCAACTCACTCACATCTGGACATTCAATTATTTCCTGTTACAGGACACATTGCGCCCATCGGAAACAAGCAATCGGCCCCTCCACCCCGACCACCCCCGCAACAACCACCTCCACGGCAACCACCTGGTATGTGAATATTCAATCAGAAAAAGACTATCGCGGCTTTGCCTCACGGAGGATATGTGGCATCTGCGCAAAATGATGTTTGTTTTTTTCTAGGGATGTGAGAAAGTATATTTTTCTATCTTGCAGCTCCTCGTTTGGTTCCTGTCGTTCTTAAACCCGGCGGAGTTGGCGGCTTTCCGACGTTTTAACATTGTACATGTTACCATGGAGACACACGACTTCCTCGTGTAGGCTTAAGCATTTACCGTTAATTATTTAACGTTGTCTTCGGCCAGTCATCAACATGTCACAATCTACTTTGCTGAAAATCATTAAATGAATTCAGATTGAACGTGTGTCGTTCTCGTGTTTGTTTGTATCATATAAAATGAATGAATATATATTATTTTACGCCGCATAAGCAGTTTTCTAGCTATTCGCGGCGGTGTTGTATCAGAACACAAATGAATACGATGTACATACATGTACCTATGTTGATACAATTGTTATAAGGAGAAAGTTTCATTTAACCCACATATTAGCAATTAACACTTAACGTTTAAGTTGTCTTGACTGGGCGAGTTGCAAATGGGTCACAAAAACATCAACATTTTGGCTATTTTCTCTGGATATCTGGAGGCTACTAACGGGATCGGGTGGTCAGTCTAGTTGACTTGGTTGCCACATGTCATCGGTTCCCAGTTGCGCAGATCGATGCTCATGCTGTTGATCACTGGATTGTCTGGTCAGACTCGATTATTTACAGACCGCCGCCATATAGCTGGAATATTGCTGGAGTGCGGCGTAAAATAAACTCACTCACTCACTGTCTGGATATGTGACCTTCCGTTTCTGATCAATGGCTCGGTTCTACGGGAGAAATAACAACTTGATTGCCTACACCCCTCTCCAGAATGGACAAGTCAAAATAACGGCCCGGACTTGTTGTTTGATATGTTTTAGTGATGTTGTTGTTTGTTTGTTGTTTAATGTTGCACCCAACAATATTTCAGACATATAACGGAGGTTTGTAAATAATCGAGTCTGGACCAGACACTGGATCCAGTGATCAACATCATGAGCATCGATCAACGCAACTGGAGTGTTGTAGTACTGTAATTCCCTCGTGTTGAATATCACTTGATGCAGCAGCCTGGTTCTCTTGGTTTGGTCACGTGAGTGGGTATGGTTTTACGACGCTTTTAGCAACATTCCAGCAATGCCACCGGCCCACTTGACATTGTCGGTTCATATCGGTTCATATCGGTTTCCACGATCACAAGTGAGTGAGTGGGCGAGAGTTTAGTTCTACGCCGCTTTTAGGAATACATCCAGAAATATTAAGGCGGGGACACCGGAAATAGGCTTCACACACTGGAGTCGGAATCGAACCAGCGTTACGAGCGAACGCTTTATCCACAAGGCTACCCCACCGACCATTAACTACCGTCCTAACCAACCACCCGTATTAATGGAAATCATACAAATGTTGTCGAACAATATGACAGTATGACATGTTTTGTACATACTTCGGTATACAGTCGGTGCTAAGACAATGGCAACTGAAACTCGTGTGAGTTCATTTAAAACAAGGTTAATCTCATTAAAACCACAGGTGTATCCATGTCTCACCAAAGGGAATATACAAATACACAATGACATACTGAAAAACAAATTGAATGCAAAGTTTAAATATTTTATTTAGAATACAAAATAGAATCACAATGGTTTATAAATATATATTCTATAAAAAGGTACATACTCCTCTTTCGTGAGGATATTAGACACCGTACAATATATTCGAAATGAACAATGTTACATAAATTAATACAAAGCGATATATAAATACGGTATGTTTTTTTTTCAATATGGTTATAGCACTAAGAGGACACGTACATATTGAGTTTTTGTTTTGATAGTGGGTAGTTACAAGATTACCAAAATGAAACCTTCACACCCTGACCAATCATCAACGATCGGAAACAAAGATATGTTTAGAAATATGGTATAGTTGTTATATCTTTTTTAAGTACTAACAGTGCATGTACACATTGTTTTGTGCTAAATCCTTTTTTTTCACGCCCTGGCCTATCCCCGACCGGACTCCGACCCCGACCCATACTAGCCCCACCCACACGCACGTTCATCTATTTCTTGGATGGTTTCTTCTTCTCCGCCCGCTCTTCGTCCAGCTTCTTTAGTTTCTCCTCCCTCATCTGGAGTTGATGCTCCGCCCTCATTTTCTTCAAGAACAGGCGACGTTTCTTTTCGTCTTTCACAGCTTTGTGCTTTATTCTTTAACTCTTGCCTCTGAACTTGATCAACTAACCTGCAATAGATGATTGCTATGGTACATGTCAGTCAATTGGGACGAATGCACAAAAGTAAAAAGTAAATCAGTATCTGCATTAATGAAACTATTGTATGCAACGTTAGGCTACATGTCGTCTCTCTTTTGAGCACGGATCACAATATTCAATAAGACAATCCCCAACACCGTACATCTGAGGTAATGACATACTTGCTAAAATCTGAATGCGTCAGCCTTCTGTCTCCCTCCTCTCAGCTGTGTAAAAAGCATCGCACTGGGATTTGCTCAGACGTCTTGGTGGTTTGCCGCGGGAACCAACACACTCAGGTGGCGGGCACAGAAAGCCACTCCTCCGCTTGTCTGGTGGACAGGGACCAGTCCCTCCTCTCTGAGCTGCTGGAGAATCTCGTCCCCTGACAGAGTGGGACGTGGACGGTGTCACCTGACTGTTGGCGTAGTACAGTTCATGAGGGCAGTTGATCTTGCCCGTCAGGTGCCCCTCGGGGAATGTTTGCTTTGATGGTGTAACCTTAGCTTGCTTACATCCCATATTAGATGATAGGTATTGACGCTGTTGTATATGCGGCTTTGTTTCCAGGCGCATGTGGGCAACAATAGCGTGACGTCATAATATCGTGACCTCAGAGATTTTGTGTGCATTTGTTTCTCTAAATCACTAAACGTGAGCTTTGTCGAGGTCTGCGTTCGCGCTGTAGTGGGCCTACTACCAACGGTGTGGAATATTAAATTTTCTATGTTACAGAACCGTAACCTAAATTCGTTGATAACCTTGATTCGTGGATCGCGGTAATTTGTCATGCTATCTCGCAAGTCTCGCATGGCGTCACGATGCGGTACTTTTGATGTACACACAATGCCACGCCTCGCAGACAAATATGTTCTGAATCTGTGCATTACACGTAAATACACTAAATCTAATTGTCCAGCACTGAGATAAATAACCATGATCACTAATACCAAGTTATATTTTCACAAAATGTCAAATAAAAAAGACACCGTTAGCAGCAACCTTCTCACACCTCGTCGTCGCCTGCTTTCTTACGTGTCAATACTTCCTGCAATGGGCTATCATACATAGTGACATATAGTAACCGACTACATAATCCACGAAACAAGGTGACGTCATATTTTGTGTGCACACGAATGGGTGATGATAGCAAATGGCTTCGGTAGACAAACGTTTCATTCACGAGTGGAATATTAGGCATTTTTTAATTTGTTTAATCAATTAAAAAATAATCAGTGAGTATACAAAAAGAAATCGTGCATCTAACGTATGATTTTCACCGCGCTTCCCTTTATGTCCACGAATCAAGGTTACGCTTGTGTACATGCATTGTGTAAATTCAAGACTAAATTCTACGACAGTTAAAAATAGACCTTTTGTTCAAAATTTTGTCGTGCGTCAAAGAGCCGTAGATCTATCCAGCATTTTGTAGCATACACCTATGAACTCACCGGATGCCAGAGGGACATATATGTCCATCCTCCTAAAGTCGAATAAAATTCGGAGTTATGCCCCCTTAACTGGAAAATATGTCTTCATCCTTTATGGCAAGCCATTTTATTACCCTATCTTTCCTTGGCGACTGCTATTATGCGAACCACGATGTAGCTGTGTTGGTGTAGCATTATACCCGAACCACGGTGTGGCTGTGCTGGTGTAGCATTATGCCCGAACCACGGCCTGGCTGTGCTAGTGTAACATTATACCCGAACCACGGTCTGGCTGAGCTGGTGTAGCATTATATCTGAACCACGACCTGGCTGTTGCTGGTGTAGCATTATACCCGAACCACGGTCTGGCTGTGCTGGTGTAGCATCATATCTGAACCACCATCTGGCTGTGCTGGTGTAGCATTATACCCGAACCACCGTCTGGCTGTGTTGGTGTAGCATTATACCCGAACCATCGTCTGGCTGTGTTGGTGTAGCATTATACCCGAACCACGGTGTGGCTGTGCTGGTGTAACATTATACCCGAGCCACGGTCTGGCTGTGCTGGTGTAGCATTATATCCGAACCACGGTCTGGCTGTGTTGGTGTAGCATTATACCCGAACCACCGTCTGGCTGTGTTGGTGTAGCATTATACCCGAACCACGGTGTGGCTGTGTTGGTGCAGCATCATTCGTCACCACTTTCGCCTCTTTCCGTAACCTCAAGAAGACTCGTCCCCCTCTCGATGCTTGTTATGTGCGAAAATACGACAAACCAATCAGAACGCGCGTAAATGACTGCGGTGCTTTGGTAAAAATAATCCCGAGTTACTTAAAATCGTTTATGGCATTATGTCATCGTTTAAAAATCATGAAAATATATATATCGTCATATTGAAAGTACAAAGAACTTCACTAACAGGATTTTGCTGCCTGGTATGAGATTTTCGATAAGAATAATGCGATTGACGGTGAGAGATTCAAATACACGCACGTGCGTTTGTTAACATAACTGCTCTCATGTTTCCAACTGAGGGTATTTCTGACGATCTTGCGGGGCTTGCTATGGAGATTGTAAGTGCGCTTACAACAATTTTAGGAAATGTCATTATAAATCGCTACGAGTTTCAAAACAATAATATTAGACATATATGCATGTAACTGATCAACTTTAATCTTTTACATTGGGCATATATTTCACATCTTTAAGGAATATTTTAGTCTGACTCTTTTTTGTGGTCATTCATATATTTTTCACAGAATTCATTCAAAATTCCACTTGGGGGTATGACAGCAAGGTTACACGAATGTTCAGTTTGAGACATATTTTAAAGTCATTTTTGAGTTTCTGCTTTGGGATTTAATTTAGCTTTAATAAATGTTTATTTACATATTTAATAAAACAAAACCCATTTGTGATTATCGAACCCTATTTAGAAATATAATTGGAAATATAAGGTGAACATCTGGTAATAAAACGTCAGAATAAGTCTGTAACAAATACGTTTTTCTCCTTTTAGTTGTATCAAAACGGTTTAATTCATCAAAACCATAAACAGCAACACAATGTATGATACTAAGTACCATTGAAATGAAACAAGAATAGAGTTATCGTTCCTGTTTAAAGTAGTTCTGTTCTTCATGCGCCAATATGAAATCCTTCCAGAGGGCACGAGTCGCTATTCGGCTTGTCCCGGAATAACACGAGTTGGTCGCGAATGGTGCAGCATTATACCCGAACCACAGTCTGGCTGTGTTGGTGTAGCATTATACCCGAACCACCGTCTGGCTGTGCTGGTGTAGCATTATACCCGAACCACAGTCTGGCTGTGTTGGTGTAGCATTATACCCGAACCCCAGTCTGGCTGTGCTGGTGTAGCATTATACCCAAACCACGGTGTGGCTGCTGGTGTAGTATTATATCCGAACCACCGTCTGGCTGTGTGGTGGTAGCATGATACCCGAACCACCGTCTGGCTGTGTTGGTGTTGGCATTATACCCGAACTACGGTCTGGCTGTGCTAATGTAGCATTTTACCCGTACGATGGTCAGGGTGTGCTGGTGTAGCATTATACCCGAACCAAGGTTTGGTTGTGCGGATGTAGGATTATGCCAGAACCACCGTCTTGCTGTGCTGGTGTAACATTATACCCGACCCACGGCCTGGCTGTGCTGGTATAGCATCATGCGAACCACGGTCTGGCTGTGTTGGTGTAGCATTATGCCCGAGCCACCGTCATGCTGTGCTGGTGTAGCATTATACACGAACAGAGGTCTGGCTGTGCTGGTGTAGCAGTATACCCGAACCATGGTCTGGCGGTGCTGGTGTGGCATTATACCCGAACCATGATCTGACTGTGTTGGGTGTAGCATTATACCCGAACCATGGTCTGGCGGTGCTGGTGTAGCATTATACCCGAACCATGATCTGACTGTGTTGGTGTAGCATTATGCCCGAACCACGGTCTGGCTGTGTTGTGCTGGTGCAGCATTATACCCGAACCACGGCCTGGCTGTGCAGATGTAGGGATTACACCTGAACCACGGTCTGGCTGTGCTGGTGTAGCATTATACCCGAACCACGGTGTGGCTGTGCTAATGTAGCATTATACCCGTACGATGGTCTGGGTGTGCTGGTGTAGCATTATACCCGAACCAAAGGTCTGGTTGTTGCGGATGTAGGATTACACCTGAACGACGGTCTGACTGTGCTAATGAAGCATTATACCCGAACCCCAGTCTGGCTGTGTTGGTGTAGCATGATACCCGAACCACCGTCTGGCTGTGTTGCTGTAGCATTATACCCGAACCCCAGTCTGGCTGTGCTGGTGTGGCATTATACCCAAACCACGGTGTGGCTGCTGGTGTAGTATTATGCGAACCACCGTCTGGCTGTGTTGGTGTAGCAATATACGCGAACCACCGTCTGGCTGTGCTGGTGTAGCATTATACCCGAACCACCGTCTGGCTGTGTTGGTGTAGCATTATACCCGAACTACGGTCTGGCTGTGCTAATGTAGCATTATACCCGTACGATGGTCTGGCTGTGCTGGTGTAGCATTATACCCGAACCAAGGTTTGGTTGTGCGGATGTAGGATTATTCCAGAACCACCGTCTTGCTGTGCTGGTGTAACATTATACCCGACCCACGGTCTGGCTGTGCTGGTATAGCATCATGCGAACCACGGTCTGGCTGTGTTGGTGTAGCATTATACCCAACCACCGTCATGCTGTGCTGGTGTAGCATTATACACGAACAAAGGTCTGGCTGTGCTGGTGTAGCAGTATACCCGAACCATGATCTGACTGTGCTGGTGTAGCATTATGCCCGAACCATGATCTGACTGTGTTGGTGTAGCATTATACCCGAGCCATGGTCTGGCGGTGCTGGTGTAGCATTATGCCCGAACCATGATCTGACTGTGTTGGTGTAGCATTATACGAACCACGGTCTGGCTGTGCTGGTGCAGCATTATACCCGAACCACGGCCTGGCTGTGCAGATGTAGGATTACACCTGAACCACGGTCTAGCTGTGCTGGTGTAGCATTATACCCGAACCACGGTGTGGCTGTGCTAATGTAGCATTATACCCGTACGATGGTCTGGGTGTGCTGGTGTAGCATTATACCCGAACCAAAGGTCTGGTTGTGCGGATGTAGGATTACACCTGAACGACGGTCTGACTGTGCTAATGTAGCATTATACCCGTACGACGGTCTGGCTGTGCTGGCGTAGCATTATACCCGTACGATGGTCTGACTGGAGCTGGCGTAGCATTATACCCGTACGATGGTGTGGCTGTGCTGGTGTAGCATTATACCCGAACCACCGTCTGGCTGTGCTGAGGTAGCATTATACCCGAACCACGGTCTGGCTGTGCTGGCGTAGCATTATACCCGTACGATGGTCTGGCTGTGCTGGTGTAGCATTATACCCGTACGATGGCCTGGCTTTGCGGGTGTAGCATTATACCCGAACCACCGTCTGCCTGTGCTGGTGTAGCATTATACCCGTACGATGGTCTGGCTGTGGTTGCGTAGCATTAATCCCGTACGATGGTGTGGCTGTGCTGATGTAGCATTATACCCGAACGATGGTCTGGCTGTGCTGGCGTAGCATTATACCCGTACGATGGTCTGGCGAAACATGCTGGCGTAGCATTATACCCGTACGATGGTCTGGCTGTGCTGGCGTAGCATTATACCCGTACGATGGTCTGGCTGTGCTGGCGTAGCATTAATCCCGTATGATGGTCTGGCTGTGCTGTAGCAAGTCTGGATACAAGTTCTTGTATGATGATGTCGTGGCAGAGGGTGGTGCTTCAGATGGAGGAAATGGAAGAACTGAAGCTGTCGAGGACAACCGAGCCAGACTGCCAGGACCAGCTCCACACCTAATGATCACATGCCTGCGCCATATCATTTCGTGTAGCCGATGACGCATCTGAACTCAGAACCTGAGCAATTACATTGATAAAATGCGCTTAATAAATATTTGTTTTGTTTTTGTTGTTTTATTTTGGTGTGAGTGTGTTAGGTAGCCAAGTGGTTAAAGCGTTCGCTCGTCATGCCAAAGAGCCGGGTTCGATTCTGCACATGGGTACAATGTGTGAAGCCCATTTCTGGTGTCCCTCGGTGTGATATTGTTGGGATATTGCTATAAGCGGCGTAAAAGTAAACTCACTCACTCAGTCACTTACTGTAAAATCGAAGCCTGCTCAATAATAATAAACTGATTCAGTCACTGGTAACGCTACTGTTTTAATTCTCCAATTTGTGCATCTGTGTTCTGATACAACGAAAGTAAAATATATATATATATTATTATTATTATTATTAATGCTTTCAGCAAAATACACGGTGACAAGCTGATTCAAGGACTTTCACATTATCCGAAGACCACCTTAACTTAATATCTGCTAATAGTAAGACTCATATGAGGTTAAGTTCTGACATTTATTTTGTTGAGATGAAGAAGTCTTCGGAAAACTGCTGACTCAGCTTCGTCATTTGAAAGGTTTGTTACTTGTCGCTGAAATATATAAATATATATTAATATAATTCTCCCATCTCAGAAACAAGCCAACACACAAATGATGAGGAATTGATTATTATTATTTTTTTAAATTTTATTGAATCAAAGAGATACAAATAAAAGTTTGATTTCCGTGAAATTAAACGTGCTGACAGACAAGAAGAGAGTAGAAAGGAAAAGATAGCTGTACAGACACAGGGTGCAGAAGGGTTTTACGCACAAGGGAACAGAGAAGTCCATTTTATACGAAATGTTTCATCTTATTCGCCGAAAATATTTTTTCTAGTTTGAAATGATATTTTATGAAATATATCATTTGGTTATTTCAGTAAAGTTGTATCTTGTTTTGATAATGTATTTCTTGATAGTGATAAAAAGATGGTTAATCAGGTGCCTCCGGGTCTCCCAGCAGGAAATGTTCAACATTTGTATTTAGATTACGACTGGTCTTGTATTGATACCAATTCTCAACAAATGTAGAAAGAATGTGTTTGGTATTTGTTTTCACAGAAATACAATAAATGTTCTAAAGTGTCTGCTTCATTATTGCAGAGGTACAGACATTATCATCACTGATACCTATCTTAAACAGAAATGACTTAGTTGTAACTATTCGGTGAATCAGTTTATACTGAAAATTCCTGACTTTATCTTCTATGGTAGTTTTATTTATCAATGCAAAGCAGTCATGAAGATAATCATCTGCTAGAGTAATGTTAAGTTTGGTTTCCCGTTTCAGCTGGAGATTATAGAGAGAGATTCCTTGACGTTCACATAGCTGAGTCTATAAATGAATTTACAGTCAGCTGAGTTGAGTATTATTTGTGTGAGAGTATTACATTGAGTGTTATTCATTCTATCTTTTGATTTGTATCTTTGATGACTTTGATCCAATGTTTGGGTAAATATACTCTCCCAAAAAGAAACGCATCATGAAAATAGCAATTTTATGTAGCAATGAATTAAAACGTGATTCATTTTACAAAAGGTTTTGCTCTGTTTATGAGTCCTATGGTGTTTATGTTTTTGAAACATCACAACAAAACACACCATCCGTAAAATACCCGTATTTAACAGCATGTTTTTCAATTTCGGCGTGTAGTGTCACAGAATACACAATTCACATGCAATGCACGTGAAAGTTGGGGATCAGATGGTCTCAATGATGGGTATAAAAGGTTGATCGCTGTCTGTCGATTATTCACTGTATTTGGAATATTGTTGACGAACGCAAAATGCCACGTCTAAGTGAAGCCAACCGTCATATCACCATTGGTTTGCTTGAAGCTGGCCAGTCTCAACGTGCAGTTGCCCGACGCATGAATGTTCACCAAAGCACCATTTCACGGCTCTGGGAGAGATATCGCCGGCAGAATGCGGTAGCAGATGCCCCTCGTAGTGGGCGACCTCGAGCGACCACTGCGGCGCAGGATCGCTACATCCGGGTACATCACCTGCGTAATCGAACAGCTACGGTGACCAGTACCGCTCGACAAATACCCGGATTGAGGAGGCTTTCTGCACAGACCGTCAGGAACAGGTTGAGAGAGGCTGGTTTACGTGCCAGAAGACCTTATTTTGGCCCTGTGCTTCGACAACAACATCGTCGACATCGAGTTCAATGGTGCACCAACGTTCAGGCCTGGAACCTACCGAATTGGCGTAGAATCTGGTTCAGTGATGAATCACGATTTCTATTGGAACGACGCGATGGAAGAATGCGGGTGTACAGACGTCGACGTGAACGTTTCACTTCTCCTACGGAAGGTGATTTGGTGATGATCCAGGGCAAACCGGCAGCTCAACGGGGGTACTGTGAGGAAATCCTACGCCCACACCTCCTTCCATAGGGAGTTGTTTCAACAGGACAATGCCAGGCCCCACACAGCACGTCACACTAGAGACTTCCTCCAGAACCACAACATCAATGTGCTCCCCTGGCCCTCAAGATCACCGGACTTAAACCCGATCAAACATCTGTAGGATGCCCTGGACAGACGGGTGCGACGCCGTAACCCTCAGCCCCAGACACTTCAGCAACTCGCACAGGCACTACAGGCAGAGTGGGCTGCGATTGGGCAACACGAGATTCTGAGACTTATTCGTTCGATGCCGAGGCGATGCCGTGTAGGTCTGGATGCCCACGGTGGTCACACGAGGTTTTGACTTCAGCGCCACCACACGTCTCCATGTGACACTCAAACTGACTTTCCTCGAGTTTGTGCCAAAGACGGATAAGTCTGCAGTCCCAGTGTGCAATTTCGCTATATTTCATTGACTCCATAAAGCCTACAAGATGTTTCCAAAATAAACATAAAAATACTCGTTGAAATTCCTAAATGCGTTTCTTATTTGGGAGAGTATATCTAAAATAAAGGAGATATGTTTCGTTAAGATTATATTCTTAATGATGGGGATATATTTACATACGTTTTGAATGTGGAATAAGCTTCAATTTTGCCCCTTCCATATCCACATGAAGCTGCAACAGAAAAAACATTGTGATCGTGCATGGACAGGTTCATATACAATGTGCATTCAATCCCGCACTCTCAGGGTGAGGCACTAAAAGGCCTGCACATTAGCATTTAGTTTTTCATTCATTTTGTCGTACACACCACGGTTACCTACAAAGCAAAGCACAATACGTCACTCATATTTCAGTGCACCATTGACTGCTATCACTACTTCGATCAAAGTTCAGTACGTAAGGGTTATTCCGGATCATAGGTATTCCGGGTCACTGCGACGTACATTAACACCGAAAAACTCAAATGAAGACGTATTCGGAGAATGGTTGACTCAGTTCCGTCATTTGAAAGCAGGTTTGTTAACTGGCGCTGAAAAACATAAAAAATATGAATACAATTCTCCTTCTCTGAAACAAGTCACGACACTCATGATGGGGAAATATTCACATACACACTACTCCTCCTGGCGGGCTTGGATCTTGCGGACCTGAAGATGGAGGAAAGTCGACCACTTTGTCTCTTCCTGTTCCACATTCCACTGCAACAGAAAACAAGTTTGATCGTGCATGGCCAGGTTCATACATTTTGTGCTGTATTCCTTTCTTTCTGAAAATATTGAGACAGTGGTCGAATGTATCTTTAACCTTTAAAGGTCGTTATTGCAACACGTCTTTGCTGTATGTCTTCCACAAATCTTGTACATAACGACTTCCAGGATAACACGTAGCAACGTAACATCAGTTGTAATAGAACATAGAACACAGAACATACATGTTATATTTAGGGTTACACTTTTTCAATAAATATCAAACTATCTTACAAATTCTAACAAATTTGGAGGTGAGTCCCATCCGGGTTTTGGAACCCACATTCTCACAGAGAGGGAACAAATCCACAGTACACAAATTCAGCCATCTCACACACACAGTGACCGATATTTGTTCCAAAAATAAAGTGTAACAACAGGTAGCCCAGACAACGTGCTTTGTGTACCCATCTGACTATGAAAAAACGATACCAATGCCCTAAAGCGATGAATACACAATGCATTTTAGAACTATACTTTCTCAGTAAAGTACAAATTTTAGTAGCTTGAAGGTTGAATTCCACACGGCATTCGATCCCACACTCTCAGGATGAGGCACTAAAAGACCTGCACATTAGCATTTAGTTTTTCATTCATTTTGTCGTACACACCACGGTTACCTACAAAGCAAGCACAATACGTCACTCATATTTCCAGTGCACCATTGACTGCTATCACTATTTCGATCAAAGTTCAGTACGTAAGGGTATTCCGGATCATAGGTATTCCGGGTCACTGCGACGTACATTAACACCGAGAAACTGAAATGAAGACTGCTGACTCCGTTTCGTCATTTGAAAGCAGGTTTGTTAACTGGCGCTGAAAAACACAAATAATATGAATACAAATTCTCCCTTCTCTGAAAACAAGTCACGACACTCATGATGGGGAAATATTCACATACACACTCGTCCATCTAGCGGGCTTGGACCTTGGGGACCTGGAGATGGAGGAATGTCGCCCACTTTGTCTCTTCCTGTTCCACGTGTCGCTGCAACAGAAAACAAGTTTGATCGTGCATGGCCAGGTTCATACATTTTGTGTTGTATTTCTTTCTTTCTGGAAATATTGAGACAGTGGTCGAATGTATCGTTAACCTTTAAAGGTCGTTATTGCAACACGTCTTTGCTGTATGTCTTCCACAAATCTTGTACATAACGACTTCCAGGATAACTTATTGTTTCGGTTTGGAAGTCGACACGAAGCAACGTAACAACAGTTTTAATAAAACATTGAACACAGAACATATTAATAGAACATATGTGTTATATTTGGACTACACATTCTCAATACATATCAAACTATCTTACAACTCCTAATACATTTGAGGTAAGTCCAATTCGGGTTTCGAACCCACATTCTCAGAGAGAGGGAACAATCCACAGTATACAAATTCAGCAATCTCACCCACATTTTTTCAAAATTAAATCAAACAACAGGGAGCTTTGTGTACCCTGACCATGAAAAACGATACCGCAAACCGAAACATAAGTCTCATTTACCTATTCAGACAATGACTTACTTTTCAGCCGATCCGAATTTTCTCGTGTGAAAGTGAAAAGAGACATCACAAACAACTATGGTTACAGTGCATTTCAATTCATTGTTTCATAGGAAAATGGTATTTACAAATTAATTTTAATTTTAAACTTTAATAACATCGTATTTCTATATTTTATTTCGAGCTGTAGGCAGCATGACCTTAACTAAGACGTCACAGACTGCCCCCTGTTTGATGAGGTCGTAAAAATGATTCACAAGTCATCGGGCTCACTGGTTATACCTGATATGTGTTTCTTTGCGCTTATTCAGTGTAGTTTTGTAACGCACAATGGGATTGATATGATATCAAGTCAGTACCAGACCGCCAAACCTTTCTAGCGGCAGAGCCTTGTTTTGAGATTTCCACGATTTCCGTTTGTCAGAGCCTGCTGTACGACAGAGCACGCTGCACGACGTGTTTGAAAAGATCAGAAGGAGCTTAGTGTTGCAATATACAAGTGCTTAGATGTATCAAATAATATTGATTAATATTTATGTATCTAGTTGAATGAATTGGTCTAAAACTTCTGGACTGGTTATTGCACTAAGTTGCGCAATAGGACGGAACCCAGTCAGCAGGAAACGAGACAGTTATTGTAATCAATGTTTTGACTTGTGCCCGAAAGCTATGAATATACAATGCATTTTTAGAATGTTGTCAAATTAACATACACTATATATTGTTGGAAATTATACTTTCTCAGAAAAGTACAAATCTTAGTTGTTTGATGGTTGAATCTCATTCGGCATTCGACGCCACACTCTCAGGGTGAGGCAGTAAAAGGCTTGCATATTAGCATTTAGTTTTTTATTCATTTTGTCGTACATTCCACGGTTACCTACACAGCAAGCACAACGCGTCACTCATATTTCAGTGCACCATTGACTGCTATCACTATTTCGATCAAAGTTCAGTGCGTACGGGTATTCCGGGTCACTGCGAAGCGTGGCTGTCTAAGTTTTGGGAGTTTACCGTCGAATGTATCTCTAACTTTAACGTCGTTATTACAACACGTCTGTGCTCGTTTGTCTTTCACAAATCTTGTACATAACGATTTCCAGGATAACATGTAGCAACGTAAACAACAGTTTTAATAGGACATATAACACAGAACATGTATGTTATATTGTTAATAGGATGTGTTTTGTTAATTAAAATGTCACATTAATTACTTGTAGTTATAATGGGTCACAAGAGTTTAAAGCACTATGTGTGTTTGATCGCGCATCTTGAACTTAGGCTATGTAATTTCACCTGTAGTATAGAGAGTAAGCTGAGGAGTTGCGCTCAGATTTTCCCTCCTCTTTGTTATGCTTCCTTTTGTTCTGCTTCCGACGGAAGACAGTCGGATTACCGTAATTTCTAAATGGTTGTAGCTTGGCGTGGATTTTACTGGAATGGTCTAGAATAGTATGACAGGTATATACGGGTTGGTTGTTGAGATGTACGGATGGAATGCTACATTGGATTTATGCTCGTCTGCCTGCTAACATCGACGTTTCGCCACTCAAGAGATCTACCACTCGGCTACATTGATCTCTCAACGGCCGTCAACAATCTTCAACCATTACATCCGTTCTTTACCAGATATATCAATCCTTTCTAGAGTTAACATTTTAGATTTTGTGACTCAATTGTATTGTATTAGAAAACTGTACCTCCATTCATTGTAACCTTTATTGTTTATTCAATATATTTTTCAATAGTACAGACTTTGGTTGGTGGTCTATTTTGCTGGTTAAAAGGAGACTTTTTGTCACAGTAATTTCTAATCTAAAAGACCATTTAGGATTACACTTTCTCAGTAAATATCAAACTATCTTACAAATTCTAATACATTTGGAGGTGAGTCCCACCCGGGTTTCGAACCCACAAATCCACAGTACACAAATTCAGCGATTTCACATACTCAGTGAGCGAGATTCTTTCAAAATGAAATCAAACAACAGGACCTTGTGTACCCATCTGGCCATTATAAACAATACCTATGCCAGAAAGCTATGAATATAAATGGCATTTCAGGATCTTATCAAATTAACATAGAATATATTTGGAAATTAAAATTTTACAGTAAAGTACAAGGGTACAAGTTTACGGGTTGAATGCCATTCGGCATTCGTTCCCACTCTCAGGGTCAGGAACTACAAAGCTTGCACAATAGCGTTTAGTTTTTCATAAATTTTGTCGTACATGCCACGGTTACATACAAAGCAAGCACAATGCGTCACTCATGGCAGTTGAATGCTATCACCATTTCGATCAAAGTTCAGACGTAAGGGTATTCCGGATCACGGAACAGCTAGAAACAGTAAACCTCAATGGATTTCTACACGCATTGTGGTATTTTAAAGCCGTACCTGTGTTCTTCAAGGTGATGTATTCACTTGATCTGAGTTTACTTGCGCGCTCAGTAACGAGGGTACCTATCAGCGTGTCTACCTGTCACCTGTCTTTGGCCCGCCAGGATTAGGTAACTCATTCAGGACGTCCCGTCTCAAATAAGAATAGAATCAACTTGCTAACTTGCTAACAATCCATTTCACACAGAAACAAGCAATTTGTGGGACCACGTGGTTAAGTCAGTTCCGGATCACCAGAATACTGGGATCATCTCAAAACTTTCAACTGCCGAAAAATGTTAATACCTGTTGAAATAACGTAAATACTTTTACGAAGTTACGTCGGTTCCCCTTTATTTATAACATATACTTTCTTTAGGGTCTAGGTAGGATGTGGTGTGCACAAAGTAGATACGTAAAACTTGTTGATCTTCATTTCACGCGTTTTGTAATTTGCTGTATAGAAGAGTAGGCCAGTAAAGGTGGCAGGGACCAGCATGACAACGCTTGTTCAACTAGTTCTTCCTTTTAAGAAACTTTAATAATTTTTGTATGGTACAAACAGAGGTACAGCATACATATACAGTGCAGGTACAGTATACAGTTAGATGGGCAAAAGCAGCCACTAAACTAGCATAATCTTTACAATTCAAAATAGCATTATGCTCATGGAAACGAATAAGGGAACACCTGAAGGTACTGGTGTTCCTTTATTCTTTCCAGGCTTCTTCACAATCTTTGTATTGCACTGTGGGTGAAATTCCGGAAGAAGAATAAGGGAACACCTTTACTTTCAGGTGTTCCCATATTCGTTTCTATGAGTATAATGGTATTTTGAATTGTAAAAGATTATGCTGGTTTGAGTATATTTCAACTTTAACAGGAAATAATGAAAACTGTCGCAATTGTTTACATGAATCGGCAATGATATATTGACCAGCATTATATGAATTAAGAATAGTCATATTTTAAACATGATATGTATTTATAATAGGTCAAGGGCTTACCTCTAACTTTTAATTGCTAAAAGGTAAATCAGCAACCAAACATTTTAGAAATCTTCATTTAAGTCTTAAGATGATATTGAGATGATGTTTCAAACGCTAGCCCATGGGCATGGGTTACTGAAGATCAATTCTAACAGGGATCTTCTTGGGTATGATAGTTCAGAACGCCTGACAGTCATTCTGTGTAGTATGACAGTTGACGTTAATGTTTCATATAATTTACCATGGGGAGACGTAGATTATGCAAAAGTAGGCCCCAGGAAAAAGTGTCCCCTCTGTAAAGAAGGCCCAAAGCATCACGCAAAAGTATAAAGCCAAGCAAACCAGTTCCCCAACAACTCCTAGACATCAGAGGGTGAGCCTTGTGAGCCGTAAAAACTAAAAGTTATCCACCAGAAAGGCGGCGGAAATGTATAACCCACTATCATATGGTTTTCTGCAAAGTAGGTTGTCTGGAGATGTAGAAATAAAGAAAAATGGCCCTATGCCTTTCTTCAACTCAAGTGAGGCAAATTATAGGAAATGACTTCTCAGGGGATGGGCTTGAACCCATGCGAGATTTTAGATTTTGTACATAGTCATAAAGGAAAATACGCTAACGCCATTTAAAGATAACAGACCGGGGTATGACCAGTGTGCGAAATAGTTTCCAAATTTTGCTAGCCAGTCAGGCTGGCTTTGCCTGAAAGTTACTAGCCCACAAAATAATTCACTAGCCTGAAATTTGAGTGTAGAAACTAAGCAAAAGATTGAAAAAATGGATGTGAATAAGATATTGTCGGCATGACGCGTGTTTCATAATTAAGCTGCTTATATGATGAACATTGTTATCAGGCCATAATATTGGATGATTTAAAAGTGTATTATAGATTAACAAGTCGTAGAGAGTGATATATATACAAAATGACCTCATGAAAATTCAATAGCCAGTCAGGGCGAGTGACTGTGGAGATTTACCTGATCGACTGGATGTTTACGAGCCATGGGATATCGGGCCAGTGGCTATTTCGCATACTGCGTATGACTGCAATCACCCTGCTATTCCTTGAAAGGAATTCACATAGTGTTCATCCCAGAAAATGAGGTACCCCTTGAAGAGTTAGTTGGGCTAAAATATCTAAAATAAAACCGATAGATAGTGTAATGACTGCAGAGACTTTCTCATCGCCAGATACATCATCAACTGACCAGGGGCACACAGTCGAGGGCACTCAGATATGCCCATTGAAAGAAACATTTACTGAGAAATTGCAGGAGGCTTTTCTCTTAATCCATAATGTCCTCACTGCCATTAACAGTTTCCGATCTTCTGTCATCTTCCCGGTTGACAGCTCTGTCATCTCCTTGGATCATGTGAAACCCGGACTCAAATTTGCAGTCTGTGAGAACCATCAAGGACCTAGCTCCAACGCGACCACTGTAGCCCAAACACCCAAAGCATCGGATGAGAACACAGGTGCTGCGATGGCCTCAAGATACCAGAAACGTATCCAGGAGGAATATGATGTAGTTGGGTTGTCTCCATGTGTTGACACTTACAAGAAACTTTTATGACAAGTCATGCATAGAAGACTACCGGTATCCGATGCGATGCGACCTCAACCACTGCGGACATATCTGGACTGGAACTCCTTGCTCGTGCCGCTACATCGTTCGATATGACTGAGGATGATGATGAAGAATCGTTCTTTGATGTTGGTACGTTGTCAGTATCACAAATTCTGCAAGAATCTCTTGTACTGACACACACCAAGCAGATTTCTCTGCGTATGAGAACCCATGTTTTTGATAATATGCCTCACAATGTAACGTCAGATGAACGCATCAAGGCCATGCGTTTCCAGATTCTTCAGAAAATTTGACAGTTTGCCGAACAAGAGAAAATGGCAAAGGGTATGTTTATGCTGCAAGGAGCTGCTCCTGCCGTGGGAAAGTCAGTTGGATAGAAGAAGGCTTCAGTCAGAGTGAAACCAGTGGCTACTTCAGCTGTGAGTGAAGCAAAGGAGGAGATGTCATCTTTATGGGTTGTCACATGTCGTGGATTGAGGATCAGGATCTTGAATGAGGTCACGTTTGGGTGGAATGTGGTTCTTCTTGTAAGGGATGGATACATTCGCGCTGCTCAACTCATCCCAATGTTTAAGCTGATGATCAATTCATGTGTCCTTCGTGTGAGAATCATACTAGGCATATTACACTGAAAGCATAGATCCTTCACTAAGAAAAACATCACATAGTTTCTCACTAATATTTATTTCTAACAGAAACGTATAGTGTATTATGTTGTTCTGACTACAAGTGTGTCTTTTATTATTTACAAAGATTTGTTGATGAGTACTTTTTACCTTGACATTCAAACATATTCCATAAATGTACATGTCGACATTATATATTGTCAAAGTAAGTTTTACAAGTAATACATCACCCAAAGACTGCATGTTTGAAACGTATCTCAACTTCTCATGACAATGCATTTAAACATAAATCAATTTTTTAGTCATTTCACTAAGAATTTAATATGAGTTGTCGTTAATCGGTTTGCCATGGTAAGATAAATATGCCTAAACACATAAATATTTCCGTTCTTTGATGTTAGTCAAGCACTCTTCCTTTGTATCCAGGTTACTCCTGTGGGGTCATCATCATAACCAGCAAGACAAGACTGACGAACCATCATCTTGTCATGCACCCTTCAAGGCAGCCCATCAGACTTGAAAACACTGTGGTCAAGAGCTATCATGAATTTAAAATTAGACCCCCATCAGCAGACCTGGTGACTTGCATCGCAGGGGACAGGGAATATACAAATAGTCATGACCGAAATGCTTGTCTGGTTTAGATACCCTCAATTGAAAGTTTTCATATAGACATGCATAATTTGGTTACAGATGTGAAGCGATATCTCGTACTTAAAGATGTAGCTGGTCTACCCATTGGTCATGTGCAAAGAGGTCTTGCAGGGTCATTCGGGCAAATGAGTGGCAGTGTGTTTACTGGGCCAGCTGGAGAACCTGTTCCAAGTTTCCCCCTTGGCCTGCACCCGCAGAGAAAGGAGGAGGCGTGGTCATGCCTTGCCACTGCGTAATTCACCACAACAACAGAGATTGGGCTTTTATGATAATTGACAATGCCCTGTTACTCTTGCCAGAGGTGGAATCAATGAGGCTGGAGTAGACACTATTTTGTTTCTTTGACAGAATGACAGATATATGAGGATACACTCACTGTACTTTCAGTGACTGATGATGTAAGGAGTTTTAAATGTCTCATAATGACCGAACAAACAGTTAACGTTCTTTGAAAAATGGATTATTTTGTCTTGATAATTTTTGTCTTGATAATTGTAATTTACAAGTTACAGTCGCATGTTATTGACACGTCAATATATCAAAATAGTACATTAGATTCACGTATAGCGATTTTCACCTAATTCATCAATAACAAGAAGCACGACCCCGTAGTATGATTTAGCTTCTGAATATAACTGAATTTCGATACAGGAGTGATCAGCAGCTTAAACCACGTGTGTAGGAACCCCAAGAGAATTCACGAATACCCGGAAAAGATTCGCAACTGCCGTAATGGCAGAGCGTTTCTTTTGTCAGTTTTCTGTAATAAATAAGAATCGCACCGATTTCTTATTTTGGTGTGGGTAACATGAAACATTGCTAAGACAAAAATTGCCCTTTTACAGTATTCCATAGTATGGCGCTTGAAACATCTGTTGCGTAGGCTTTTACAGTATTCCATAGTATGGCGCTTGAAACATCTGTTGCGTAGGCTCGTGAACTCGTTGTTTCGTTAGTGATCTGGCCCTGCCTAATGCATAATACATGCATTGTTAGTTGTGTAGCTTGAATACGATACAAAGCCAGGCTTTTACGGAGCGTATTAAATCAATTTCTTAAATACTCTTTTGAGTACACACAGTATTAATCCATACATGTTGGTTCTTTTAGTTACATATATTCACTGAGATGGACATAACCAGATTACATCGTTTCAACCTACCCTTATCAGCCATCGTGACCAGCTCAGTCTTCCCAATCCGAGACGAATGAAAATTGAGCTCTGGGCGCATGACGTCAGCTTCGCCCCTTTCCGTACATTCGTCACCACTCGTCTTTTTTCGGCTTGTCTCGGTGAGTTGGTCACGAATGCATATAAATGAATGTTTTCTATGGCATCGAAATCTTTGATTCCCCAGATCTCATACAAAGGTATTGGGCATATTTAAGCATAAATAATCTGTAAAAGGAGTTGGATGATAAGTCACCAAGTGCTTTTATATATTTCATAATGCCTATTAAAATCTTTGTAGCTTGCAATGAGGCTTGAGTTGTATGCATGGACCATGAAAGATGGTTTGTAAAATTAACACCTACATATTTACTTGTATATGAATTACTTGTTTCAATCACATCGCCTTTGTAATATCATTTTTCACCTTTTGCCAATTTTGCTTCATTTTTGAAAACAACTTTTTTTCAGTCAATTTATAATCATTGCAATAATTTTCTAATTCATTTATCCATGACTGTAAACCACCTATTCTACTATAGAAGAATATGATGTCGACCGCAAATAGTGAATTCATTAATTAGAACGGAAAAGAAAATATGGCTCAGGATGCATTCTTGTCTGACACCAAGTTGACTGGTAAAAGTGTCTGACAAATCATTACTATTTCTGACACATATCTTTATATTATCATATATGCTAAGTAATATATTTTTTATTTTCATTTTACAACTTATACCATGTCTAAGTGAAATATTCCATAATTTATCTGTACAAACCGAATCGAACGCCTTTGCAAAATCTTCAAAGAGAACATTAACTCTCCTCCCTTTCCTATATCAGGCTGGTCTAATGATCCTAAGTCCTGTTCTACTGGAAAGCTCATAAAGCACGTTTGTTGTACAACACACGTTCCGTGTGAATGACCACTGTCACATGACAGGGCAATTTCGAGGGGCAGCCCATAGTACTTGTAACATTAATTTCAACTTCACGGGAAGGATTCCAGTGGTCTTTCACAACTTCAGGGGCTTTGACGGTCATCTAATCATGCAGGCCACAGGGAAATTAAACGCAAGAAAATGAATTGTATATCTCTAGGTTGTATTAACTTCATTGATAGCTTCCAATTTATGAGTTCGAGTTTGGAAAAGTTAGTCAGCAACCTCGCTAAAAAAGCACCATCAAAGTTCCACCATATGAGGCAGTACCTTTACCTCAATCATTTGCCACCGCATGTGGGAAAACAGGTGTACCCCTACGAATACTTTGATTCACATAATAGATTAATGGAGATCAGTTTGCCCCCGAAAGAGGCCTTCTATTCTTCTCTGTCTCGAGATCATATACTAAGCCGCAAAAGAAACGCCAGTTGGGAATTTTCCTTCGCAGAAACGGATAACTGTAACCCCATTTAATGTTTTTGACAACATCTCCAACTTTACCTGAGCAAAGACGTTCCTTCCCAAACTCAGAATGGAACCCAGGAAATGGTCTCAAAAACGCAACCTGATCTCGGAGATGGTACGGTGTTCTCCATGTTTTGCATGCAACTCATGCTGCACGTGCTGTTCACAAGGACCAGCCCTATTAAATGCACCCACAAACCTATTGGAAACATTCACATTACAACGTCAGCAGGATGCCGCGACTCACGGCAGCTCAGAAGAACCATGCGCTAGGAAGACTTGAAGCTGGCCACACTGCACAAGCCATTGCCAATCACTACCAGGTCAACGTTTGGACCATCTACAGGCCGCAGCAACGTCTCCGAGCCACCAACACTACAAATGATCGAACTGTTCTGTTCACACACGAGAGTCGGTACTGCGTATCAACTGCAGATGGCAGAACAAAAATATGGCGACGACGTGGTCAGCGTTACTCAGACCAGTGTGTTATGGAAAGAGGCTCATGGGGAGGTGCAAGCATCATGGTATGGTGTGGAATAGGCCTGAACCAGAGAGTGGCTCATGTGGCGTTCCAGAACCTTGGTCCAGAGAGAGGAGGCATCACAGTGGTGTGCTACATCGACCAAGCTCTCAGACCCCACGTCAGTAGAGGAAAATGTAGGAAATCATGACAACAATACAAGTTACCTCCCAATTTCAATAGAAATCGATGAAGCGTGAGCGAGTGTACAATGGAGTGAGGTACTTGAATGTGCAGTGGACCGAAGAAGACTCCCTAAAGATGTGGTAACAAAGGGGACAAAGGAAGGTATTGAATTGAAAGGTGTGAATGGAGCGACGATGGTGTTCGTTGGGTTGGATAGGCAAAAGTCCGTCTGCTTTAAGACTGTCGTCTGCTAGCGAACCACTTCCGGTTTACACGTCAGAGGAAGGTTGCTGAAACAGTCTCGTTGCGTCGTTGCGGTGTGTGTGTGTTAAATGTAATCGGTATATTTAATACATTTGAATGAAATTGCGGTCATGTAGGAATGTATGTGCGTGTAGATGTTATGCATATATCTGAACATGAATGTATGACACCTTTCAATAGATCCATTACGGTTCTAACCACGGCATGAAACATTACTATGAGTGTGGCTAGCAGTTCGTATTTATAAACACATCGTAAGTAACAGATTTCTGATGAATGAACTCGCCCGCACACATGTCTATGGTCAACATAACTCTGGGTATTTTCAGACCATCCAACTGTAAACAGTTACACGTTGATAACAGGAGGGTGTTGCGTTTGTGCGGAATGCATTCATCCTTGTAAAGGTAAATCCATATAAAAATACGCGTTCAAACTCACAATTTAAATGATGGCATTACTTTTTAGCTGTATTGGTATGGATGGGAGGTTCGTAGATCTGTGAAGTGTGTATCGATGTCTGTCTAGGGACTACACATATATTATCATCGAGGTATATAAGGATTATATTCTAAGTATGCAAAAAAAACCAACCGACAAAACATGCAATTCCATTCATATCATTTATTGATTCAAGTCAATCGGTTCTATACAAAGCTGTGATATACGAATGGACAATAGGATTCACTCTGGAACATTAAAGTCAACAGTTCAGTCACTCTAGACACAGGCTGCTGCTTCAAGGCGCAATTGTTTAAATGGCAAGTCCGTGTTTTGAAACACATTTCGCACTGTTGAATATTCAGTTCACCTTTCCTATGCTGTTTTAAGGTTGAATGGTTATCAATAGTCTATGTTTTATCCACTGCCTTTAACGATGTCCGTCCAGGGGTGCCTAGTTTCACAACTCCTCTCACGTAGAGGAAAATTCGGCGTTTCTCATCGTTCAAGCGCCTCAGTGTATGAGGTGTTTTCAAAATATAAATCAAACTAGACGTGCGGCGTTGACTCGGCATTCTCTTCTGACTGTTAGACTGATAAACTAATGACCGGTATTAATTTCCTCAAACATTCTCCTCCACGTCATCACCATCGTTATCTTCTGCAACGCTATCAGATTCAGTCTCACTTTCTATTTCCCGCATATCTATCAAAGGCAGGATCTCTTTCATCTTGGGTTTCAGGAGGATTTTGATTTTATTTTTGAGAACAGATTGCTCCGTGGAAGGATTCATATCTCCCAGGTTGTGTAGCATGTTTTTAAACAGAGGTGCCTGTTTAAAGTACTTGGTATATTCCACCGCAAAGATGAGAGTATTACGCAGTAGATCTTCCCACCTCTGTTTCAATCTTCTCTCAATCCATTCTTGCGTTCGTCCCTGTCGCTTGTACTGTTTTCTCTGCAGTTTCATCTTGTCTTGAAACATGTCGTACACCTGCTTCCAGATGCGTTGTAAGCCTACATTTTGCCCCTCCTCGGCTTCCATATCAGTGAATGTTGGCTTCCCACGAGGAGGTTTGACGGCAAGACCACTGCCTTTCTGGCAAGAGGCTAGGTCGTCATAGTCACTGTCATTATCATAACTCTCAAGTCTGGCGCGCTTTCTCTTAGGTTGAAGGCTATTGGCCGGACACCAATGTTTAATATGTCGCTGAAGATCGTGCACGCTATCTATCAGCACTCGCAATAATCTGCTAGCCGTGGCCATAGTCAGCGATGTCTCACTACCGTCTGAATCGGTTTCAATTTGAGTGAGCTGATGTTGGGGCAGTCTCTCTTCTTCAGTCAGAGGACTATCAAGAGATTCTGTTGTAGTCAACTTTTCCTTAGGCAGATCCAGTTCACACTGAGCTTTGACTCGCCCATTTTCCTCTTTTATGAGATTGACCTGCAGTCGATCCTTATCTTTGGTGGTAGGTTTTAGATCAATGGTGAGTTGTCCATAGGGTGTTTCAGCAGCCTTTTCATACATAGTCATAAAGTGATCCATATGTTCGGGAAAATTCTACGGGCAAAGTTTGATTTGCTGTTTATCTCATGGGGAATGAAACAAGCTGACATAATGCGTTCAAAGCAATGTCTCTCGATTCTTTACCTCTCGGAAACAGATTTTGTACCAAGAGAAAGATCCATACATTCTTGTGATGGGGGATTTGAGTAAACAGCCGTGAAATACGTTTGTCGTTCTTTGCTTCAGCCAGGAAATCGTCCAACACTAATACGTTCCGTTGGCCAGCATCAAAGTAATCCTCGTCAAAGATATCGTAAGGAATTCCTTTGACAAAGGTCACCTGAGGCAGTTGCTCGCTAATGTCCTGATATGAGGGCTGCCATTGAGTATAACACCAAACAATGCGGGTAGGTCGGGGTTGGATCAGGCCATGTCGGAGCACATGAGAGGTAAACACAGACTTTCCACAGCCACTGGGTCCCACAACGAGCGCATTCGAGGGAATCAGGAGCCTGAACCGTTCTTGCTGCTGGTCCTCTTGGCGAGGAGGGTGTTTCTCTTGAGGAGGAGGTAGGTGTCTCTCTTGAGGAGAATGTAGGTGTCTCTCTTGAGGAGGAGGAGGAGGTAGGTGTTTCTCTTGAGGATGGGGGAGGAGGTAGGTGTTTCTCTTGAGGAGGAGGTGGTAGGTGTCTCTCTTGAGGAGGAGGGTATCTCTCTTGAGGAGGAGGGTATCTTTCTTGAGGAGGAGGGTATCTCTCTTGAGGAGGGTCGCTACCTACAGGAGGGGCATCATCATCCAGAGGAGGAGGTACGTTTAGAGCGTGCATCTGCTTCCAATGTCTCTGTTGATTATCTTTTCGTGTAAACCTCATCCCACAGTCCAGACAGGTAGTCACTCCCATCGTGATCCTATACAAGTGTCCAGATTACCAGGGTTAAAGACACTCTTTTCTTCACAGCACACTTGTGATTATGCGTTAAAAAGCGATGGTATGTGTATTTTAATTTGGTCTTACAATACACACAGGTAAATAATCCTTGATGGTCTTCACCGTTGGCTTCCACGGGCAGCCACCCAGAACATGCGTCACACAGGTAAGACATCTTGAACTGAACTGTAAGCAGTCTCAAAGGACATTGGCGCATGCGCAACAGATCACAAAAGCCTAAGGAGATAGGAAATAAATACCGGTCATTAGTATATCAGTCTAACAGTCAGAAGAGAATGCCGAGTAAACGCCGCACGTCTAGTTTGATTTATATTTTGAAAACACCTCATACACTGAGGCGCTTGAACGATGAGAAACGCCGAATTTTCCTCTACGTGAGAGGAGTTGTGAAACTAGGCACCCCTGGACGGACATCGTTAAATTCAGTGGATAAAACATAGACTATTGATAACCATTCAACCTTAAAACAGCATAGGAAAGGTGAACTGAATATTCAACAGTGCGAAATGTGTTTCAAAACACGGACTTGCCATTTAAACAATTGCGCCTTGAAGCAGCAGCCTGTGTCTAGAGTGACTGAACTGTTGACTTTAATGTTCCAGAGTGAATCCTATTGTCCATTCGTATATCACAGCTTGGTATAGAACCGATTGACTTGAATCAATAAATGATATGAATGGAATTGCTTGTTTTGTCGGGGTTTTTTTTTTGCATACTTAGAATATAATCCTTATATACCTCGATGATAATATATGTGTAGTCCCTAGACAGACATCGATACACACTTCACAGATCTACGAACCTCCCATCCATAGCAATACAGCTAAAAAAGTAATGCCATCATTTAAACGCGTATTTTTATATTTTACCTTTACAAGGATGAGTGCATTCCGCACAAACGCTACACCCTCCTGTTATCAACGTGTAACTGTTTACAGTTGGATGGTCTGAAAATACCCAGAGTTATGTTGACCCTAGACATGTGTACGGGCGAGTTCATTCATCAGAAATCTGTTACGTACGATGTGTTTATAAATACGAACTGCTAGCCACACTCATAGTAATGTTTCATGCCGTGGTTAGAACGTAATGGATCTATTGAAAGGTGTCATACATTCATGTTCAGATATATGCATAAAATCTACACGCACATACATTCCTACATGACCGCAATTTCATTCAAATGTATTAAATATACCGATTACATTTAATACACATACACACACACACACACACACACACACACACACACACACACACACACACACACACACACACACACACACACACACACACACACACACACACACACACACACACACACACACACACACACACACACACACACACACACACACACACCGCAACAACGCAACGAGACTGTTTCAGCAACCTTCCTCTGACGTGTAAACCGGAAGTGGTTCGCTAGCAGACGACAGTCTTAAAGCAGACGGACTTTTCCTATCCAACCCAACGAACACCATCGTCGCTCCATTCACACCTTTCAATTCAATACCTTCCTTTGTCCCCTTTGTTACCACATCTTTAGGGAGTCTTCTTCGGTCCACTGCACATTCAACTACCTCACTCCATTGTAAACTCGCTCACGCTTCATCGATTTCTATTGAAATTGGGAGGTAGCTTGTATTGTTGTCATGATTTCCTACATTTTCCTCTACTCACGTCATACCACATTTCACACGTCACCGGAACAACATTTTCCAACTTGATAACCCCCGTGCCCATACTGCCAGAGCTACACGGGACTTCCTACAACAGAACGAAGTCAACATTATGCAGTTGTCAGCCCTTAGTCCTGATTTAAACCCGTTTGAACATCTTTGGGATGAAATTCAGAGGAGACTAAATAATGTCATACCAAGGCCAAACAGCTGATCTATTGCGCCAGGCCTTTCTCAGAGTGTGGTTCCAGGTGTCAAAGGCCTTCATCAATTGATTAATGCACTCCATGCATAGACGCTATGCTGCAGTTATTGCCGCTCGTGGTGGTCACACTAGATACTGAAGTCAAGAGTCTGAATGGACTGCAAACGGTCACGTAATGTCTTGGAATTGTGGTCAGTTATTCATTGATGTGTCAAAATATTGTACAAACAATTTTTTTTTGATCTGCTTATAATGTCTATTTCTGTAATGATTTGATTACAGTGCCTATCTAATTTTGAATTCGTACTGACGTTTTTTTTATACCGTTGGTATAAATATAAGTGCAACTACCTCGGCGGTTTGAGAAATAGACCTTACTAAATGTTGGCCAAATTTTTGTTATGCATTAAAAAAACAGTAAATTTCTCCGCTTTTTATCGCGCACCGATAAAAACACTGTGCAATTTTTTTAAATGTGGCATCTTTACGGAAAGTGTGAGCGAAGAAAATACAGCCTGATATCTGAACCATCTGAAGTGTATATGAATTGGGTTTGTGTGCTTCTGCATTAAAAATGACTCGCAATAAATGTCCAAAATGGATTTTCTTTTATGACGTCAAACGATAAGGGGGCATAACTCCATTATGCGTAACTCTAGGTCAATGTAGCTCAGATCACATGGAGAGAATTTCTTGTGGATACGGAATCTATATTGTCCATATTTTTGTTCAAGGTGAACCAAACTATTCCCATTCCAAGTTCCCCAATGTGAGCGGATACGCTTTGGTAGTTTCACTATTTATCAGAAAAGATGACATCGTATACGTACTACATGTGAAAGCACGTAATAGCGATTTGGATGGCCCTATCTGATACATAAGTTAGTTCTTAGATTCACATATTCTCCTGTTTGTGTACATGTATTTTGACTAATTTTGCATCGCTATTACCAGAGTATTAGCCATATCTTCAAACGTAATGAAATTGCTGAAAATAATACAACATTTTAGTTGACGTCATTGCTTGTTTTATGCATTTTGCGACGTCGGAAAAAGACGACATTGGTATGCTGATTAGTATATTTCTCACCTATTTCCAGTAATTGTATAAAAGATCTCGGCTTCTATGACTGATTTTTTCCATTTAAATAGTGTCCTGAATATGTCAACAATTAGAGGGTTTGACTGTGTATCTTATTGTGAGCAGCACGCACACGTGTTTGGCATCAATTTAACGTAAATGAAAAATAATATTTCACAACACCCGGAATATTTTGTTTAGGATAAGAATTTTCTTTTTTTATGATTATGTAGCTATTTCTCTTCACAAATATGCAATGAATGATGCAAAAACATAGCTTTTTATACATGGAACTATATATTAGAATATGGATGTAAGATTTGTCCAAACGAAGACACATGACATAGTTGATATATTTTTAAACAATATTGGTATAAATATAGTTAAAGTTTGTTATTCTGTCATCACAATATTTTTTATACGAATATGAATAGATTATGTTATCGAAAACAATGGTAGTGAATCATAAAACGTTTCCGACAAATGGGCGCGCACCTGGACAATCAATATACATCATTGTTTTGTCTATAAAACGACACAAAAATATGCAATGAACAATTAAATATGTGTGCATATACATTTCATAACATATATAAATAATTTTCATTAATATTATCAGTTTTACTTATAAGGTTGAATTACATCTCCGTTCATTAACCTGTTCATATTAAACTGCAATGTTAGTCCATTGAATATTGTACATCATAGGAACTAAAGTCCTTGCAGTTATTGCTACGTTTGATCTTCTAACACTATATGCACGTATGATATGATACTGAACAAGACTAAATGTAGATACTGAAGTCAGTTTCACGAAAAAGTATCTGAACTATAGGCAACATATACATCATAGTACTGAAAGTGTAATCGGAAGGATTGGGTGATTGCGTTTACGCTTGTTCAACCGACCTTCACCTCAAAGAAATTGCCTAATATGTACAACAGTGTTGACGTATCACTACCAATGACCGATTTCTTACAAAATGGCGGCTTTGCTGCCACGGGTACACAGGATTTTTCCATTAATTCAGGGATCGTTTGTACATAAAAATGAGATGTAAGTAATCAGAATGATTCTGACTATCTGTGTATTGTTATATGTTTTAATCGTTTTCATTGTAAGTAAGAGAAGAAGCCAGAAATGCAGATAATTACCGTTGTCGTTCTGCGTGATTTTGCGTCAATCATGGCGTCACGCTGCACGGAAACTGTGACAATTTCTTATGAATTATCAAATAATTGCATTGTATCTATTTATAATTTCCTATTTCTTGCTACGATACTCTTTCCATGCATATTCCTAGGTATTGAGCCTAGAAGCAATGAATAGACGGATGAATGTTGGAAAATTTCAGAAAATGCTGCGCTGTGTAAAATCGGAATTTGTCTTTGTTTACATTTCAAACAAGCGCAAGTCTTTCGAGCACAGCGTTCGTTTTCACATCCAATATGTTTCGTCTCATTTTATCTAGACAGTTGGTATTGGTGACAAAGACCAGTTGCAGTTTGATTCTAAAATGTATGGGGAAGTCAGTGATGCATTTTTCGAAGCTGAATATGAAATATACGTGATGCAATAGGCGTCTCAATACGGGCCTTCGCGAAAACGTGATTTTGTCAGCACTATCCAATATGGCGGAAATAGAGGATATTATATGAGTGTCCATGTCATACTATGTTCACGACACGAGTGCCAAAATGTTGTTCATTTCCCGAGCGAGGGAAATACCGACATTTCGGCACGAGTGTCTTAAACATATATAGTATGACATGGGCACGAATATGATATTCTGTTTATTACCGTAGAAATATGTATCACTTAAACACGAAACGAAGTGTCTGCTGATATACAATGCCGCATCATCTGTAATAGAGGCGGAAGAAAATATGAACATAATTCGGCGAAGACCTTAGCACCACTTACCGACAGTTACCATACGCGCATATGAAACAAGTGCACATTTTCATCGACGGTAATTTGTCAACCTTGATTTTGAATAATAACGGATGAATATATTCCAGTATGTAATTCACAACGTTTAAACACGAAGTTTGTTTGAAATAGCAACTTTAGAACGTATAGTCAACACAAGACAGTACCAGAACAAGATTACGTCACGTCACACTTTTGACGTCACCCCTGGGACACGTTGCTGCTTCACATGACAACTATCAGACTGCCAGGCGCGACATATATGTCCCTGTGGCATCCAGGGGGTTAAGCTGGGCTCCGTCTCGCATATCGCAATATACGTAGCTAGCGTTGGCGAACGTTAGCGCGCGCAAGGGGAGCCGGGGACCAGCTTAGGCGCAAGTGAACGAGTGATAGTCTCGGGGAGAACTTGAAGGCAGTGTCTTTGAACTTGTTTCACACCCTGTTTCCGTTCGAACATTATACACATGAAATGTCCCAAGTGGTTGGATTACACTTTCTATCATTCCCAACTAGTCTGCCTTCGATCGTGACAAAATCATTGACTCCGATTGGTGCGGTAAAACCGATAGGGCAGCCATATTTTTGGTTTACCTTGTCGCCTGCAGGTTAATCAATCGATGTAACAAGTATGTAAGAAAAAATATAATGAATTGTAATTTGTTTATGCATTTTATTGAAAAATATACTCAACTGAACAACCTTGTTTTAATAACAATAATATTGCAAGCGAAGCTTGAGTTGAGGTTATCTCCGAAATGTGAACGAACGTAGTAAAGCATAGTAAAATTTCATGAATGAAAAAAGTAGTTCCCTTCGAAATCGAGGCTTGACATGGGACAACTCCTCGTAAAGTGATATTTTGCCCTAGGGCATCGTATGAAAAATATGAACCTCGATATGTTTGCCCTTCCTAGGTAATAAAGCACTCTACGGCGTTCGTGTAAGTTTATTTTCGAAAACATCCCAACCGATTCCAGATTCATCGGCAACGTTTCAGAATTATCATTAGCGATTTCATGTAAAACTGATATCAGTGATCATGCATATGTTATTTTTGAAATTCAATACTCCCAGTAATTATCCGATTTTCACATTTCAAAACATACAGCAAATGACGCCGTGAATCGCGATTTCGTACTGTGTTCAAAATGGCGACATTTTCGATGAAGCCTATTTTGAAAAGTCATTTTCAGTACTTGAGCTTTGACTTAAGTAATAGTGAAAGGTACCAAGAAACAGGAAATGTCCTGCAGAATTCGAAACTGTGAATGTATTTGTGTGCGTGGGATATTTTGATTTTTATTGGACTGTAAATTGAGGGTTGAACGGGAAGGACATATTTTCAGTGTGACATCCAGGGGGTTACTAAGATTGATGTTCAAGATACTGATCACTGGATTCTTTGTTTCGGGCACCGCCGCCTAAAAGCTGAGACTGGCGTTAAACAAACAAACAAACAAACAGACAATTATGTGTTGAAAACATTATAAACAAACTTGAATCCAAGAAATCCAAGGGAATAGCAGGAAATACCCGGTATGATAAAAATAGCTCCACGACCGACAGCCGACGTCATCTTCCTGGAGCTCGGCTTACATCGGCCATTATCGAAAGGACTGAGCTGATTTGTCATAATGCCTGGTGAAGGTATGTCGAAAGTTTATGATCTCAATAAGCTTTTTAGTTTCTTTATCTAATAATCACAACAATTAGTACTAACCCCGACCTTGTTCTACACTGTGTAAACTAAAAGCACTTTTGATATTTTGTTCTTCTAAAAAATACTGTCTTGTGTCAATTCGAATGAACCCTCAATTTATTCAAAGTGTGGATTTACTCGAAACTGGCATATTATACTTATTTAGAATATTTGTATGTTCATTCTTGCTACTAGTTGTGTAATTGGGCATGCTGGTGCAGTTTCCCCAAGTTTATTCCAATGGGCGAGAATGTTTCCTCATTATGTTCCCTCACAGATGATTGATTGGCCGACGTGATGAGGGGAACCCCCTCTCACCCATGCATGCGTGAAACCAGGCTACGATAGCGTCCTGCATAGCGAGGTCCGACGCGATTTTGTAGAAAAACCAAATGGGTCGTATAATGGGACCAGCGCGTATGAATGCAAATCTATAGAGCGAAACGACAATACACAACTTCTATACACAATATTTAATATCCCCGTAAATCTAGGTAGCAACAGGTGCCAAAGCTACTTTCATGAAACATCTCATCATAAATTAACCTTTATATACGTGCCGGCTTACAATTTCAAGCTATGTTTCGAACCTGCTCATTATTATTTATCCACAGTATAGCATATACCATATAATCCATGAGATCAACAGTCACATTTGTTCACATCGTCACGTAAACATGACTTGTTATGTAAACACAATCCTCACTATCGTTTGGATCTGTCCTCTTCCCAGTTGAACAGAGCGCTGTCCCAAGTTTGTACATAGTTTTACACATAGTGTAATATTTGATCCCCCCATTTTTTTTCATATGACATATACAGTTTAACAATGATTGGCGTTATTTCTCGTTTTTGTAAGATTTATATATCATTAACAGTGTACGTTCATCATGACATGGGGATGGGTAGAGCCAGAGACCATATAATATGGTCTCTTGTAGAGCGAATCTAAAACATGAGTATGTTCTAAAACGGGATCTGTTTGATAAGAAATTTCAGAAAGCGAAGCGTGACTTCCAGACAGGCATCTTACGTGAGTTAGAGAGTTTGTGTGAAAGGGATACTTCAGAGTTTTGGAGGAAGATAGGTAAAGTGGGCGTGTGTTTTGAGAGGAAAAAGACTATCCCCATGGATATCCCCGATGCTATTCCAGTCGAAGTGCTGAAAAACTCAAATTGTTTGCTATTTCTACATAGCCTTTTTAATGTATGCTTTATCGAGGGTGTTGTCCCTTTCATGTGGGGTAAAGGCGTTGTCACGCCAATCCCAAAGACCTCCACAGATGACCCCAGGGACCCGCTCGCATACAGGGGTATAACGTTAGCCAGTGCCAGTTATAAGCTTTACTGTGGGGTACTGAACAACAGACTGAGAGAATACATGGAAAGCAATGGCCTTTTACATGATAATCAAAACGGGTTTAGAAAGTGCAGATCTACCATAGATCATGTATATAGTGTTACATTTATTATAGAAACAAGAAAAAAATATGAAAAAATCCACGTTTGCTGCTTTTATAGAGTTTAGAAAAGCATATGATTGTATTGATCGGAATATTTTATGGGGAAAACTCTCACAAAATGTTAGGGGTAGGATTTTTAATGCAATTATGTCAATCAATGATAACGTCAAATGTTGTTTCCGTTTGAATGGTTTTAATACCCCATGGTTTGATGTTAATTGCGGTCTTAAACAAGGATGCTTACTTTCACCATTGTTATTCAATATGTATATTAATGATCTGTTGTTAGTTTTAGATAATATGAATATAGGTGTGAATGTTGATGATTTAAAGGTAGGTGTTTTAGCATATGCTGATGATCTTATTTTATTAGCTGAGAGTGAAACAGATCTTAATATTTTATTCGATTGTCTTAACACATGGTGCGATAGGAACAAAATGTCTCTCAATGATAGTAAATCCAAAGTTATACATTTTAAGAATCAGTCCGTTGACAGAACCAGCTGTTCATTTACTTGTGGAAATCTAAATCTTGAAGTTGTTGATTCTTATTGTTATTTGGGCCTGTTACTTAATGAACATCTAGATTATTCTAGAATGGCAAAGGCCGCGGCAAGTTCAGCAAGCAGAGCCCTAGGTTTGTTAATCTCTAAGTTTAAGCTCATTGGTGGTATGGAGTACCGAATTTGTACCAAACTTTATAATTCCATGGTGTGGTCTGTTTTAGATTATGGCGCATGTATAAGGGGAACACAAAACATGTCAAGTGTGAACGCTGTGCAAAACCGTGCAATGCGGTTCCATTTGGGTGTGAAAAAAAGTTTGCACCCAGCGCAGCTGTGAGCGGTGACATGGGTTGGATTCCCCCTATCGTGCGCCAGTGGGGCAGTGTTGTCAGATTTTATAAACGTCTTTGTAACCTGGATCAATATCGACTAACGTGCAAAATCTTCCTTTGGGGTAACCACTGGGCTTTTAGAATTTATAAAAAGTTGATCTTGAGCACTTTATTTCCCCCCACTAATAGTTTTAACTCCAGGTTTATTGTACAAAGCGTTATCCAGAAATTATTTGATTCTTATAGACAGGAGTGGAAGGAATCGGTAGGGGATACCTGTGGTCCATTTAAAAAAGGGGACAAATAAGCTACGCTTTTATGGTACTTTTAAGGATGTTTATACGCCGGAATTTTACGTAACTCATCCCATGCCCCGCCCATACAGAAGTGCATATGCTAAGTTAGGATGCGGCACTGCACCAATTAATATTGAGCTGGGTAAATATAACAATATCCCACTTAACGACAGAATATGTTTTTATTGTAAACACTGTGTTGAAGACGAAGTTCATGTTTTAATTAATGGTCCGGTTTATAGTGATGAACGTTTTAGTCTTTTAAATACTTGTGATAGCCTATGTCAGAATTTTAGTAATCTTACTGATATCCCAAAAAATGATTTTATCCTGTCCAATAGCAATATCTGTTTTATAGCTGCCAAAACCTGCCATGTTATTTTAAAAAGGAGAAAATCCGCATTATATAACTTTTAATTATTGTTACTCATGATACATGTACAAGCAATTTTTTAAGGAATTTTAGTCTCTCATAATTCAGTATGGAATGGCCCTTCTGTAAATATATGTTTAATTAGTTTGTATATATGTATAACAGGGGTGAGACTTTAATAAATAATCTGTCTGTCTGTCTGTTTACTCTTCCTCCCATTGTATCCCGGAGCGGTATTCATATAAGCTTATGATTGTTTACCAATCCGGCCCCTTTCTGTGGAAATATATATGTTTAAATCACATAGCGTAATATCTTTCCACTTGTTTCCGACACTATATTTCCTGTTACAGTGCTTTGTGTTCAATACAGGCTTAGCTTGTGCACACACGCCTCACTGCCTTCAAAAGATATCTAACAAGGGGGTGTTCTCTTTTTGCCTGCACGTATTGTTTGAGGGGATGGCCAAAAAGTCGGGCCGGGCCGGGCCAAGGCGGGCCAAATCTATTATTGGCTAATAAACCCATTAACGAAAACCATGCCTACAATTAATCAATGCAACATACACTCATGACAATAATGATCAATCGGAAGCCACAAACGCGTACCATAACAACTTTATTACGAGTAGTGAGTGAGTGAATTTAGTTTTACGCCGCACTCAGCAATATTCCAGCTATATGGCGGCGGTCTGTAAATTATCGAGTCTGGACCAGACAATCCAGTGATCAACAGCATGAGCATCGATCTGCGCAATTACCGATGACATGTGTCAACCAAGTCAGCCACCTGATCCCGTTAGTCGCCTCTTACGACAAGATAGTCGCCTTTTTATGGCAAGCACATGGGTTGCTGAAGACCTATTCTACCCCGGATCTTCACGGGTCTTATTACGAGTAAATCGGCTAAAATCCAGGAAGACGAGAAGCCTATGAACTGGCTGACCGTGGTTACGTCTAAAAGTGGAATCGTTAAACGAAACGGGATTTAAAACGTATAAATACTTAAGCCAATTCCGATACACATTTCCGTTGGCCCGAAAATGTTTTTACATCTATATCCAATCACATACCAACCCATAAATTTACTATTCATAGTATTTAAAGCACGCCCACATTTAAATGATACGATCTCTTCCCCACACTCTCAACATTATCTCGGCCACAATTTTCCGCCCGGCTTGGCTCGAGCCGTCAAAAGCAACTTAAACGTAACACACGTATCTTGAATTGTGTTTCATTCCATAGACTGGTATTATATCTACCTAAATATCGCTTTGTAATGTTATAATGTAACATAAAGATAACTGTTCTGTTTAAGTGAAGCCCTTGTCTCATTTTCATCATAGCCTCAATCAGTAGCGATCTTAGTTCTCAGTTCCGGCGACTTGCCTCGTGCTGTCAAAAACACCTAAAACCTGGCACATTTATCCTGATTTGTGTTTAAATCCATAGATTAGTATTATATCTACCTAAATGTCTCTTCACAGAGTCTCAAAGCGTAGTACTTGAAGCAAAAACGCTTTGAGACTATATAAAGACGTATTTAGGTAGGTATAACTCTATTCTAGAGATATAGACAGAAATCAGGATTCATGTGTGAGGTTTAAGGTGCTTTTGACAGCACGGTCCAACTCGGGCTGAACAGAGACTAAACACTTTTGATTGAGGCTATATTGTGAATGGAGAGAGGAAAGGGCTTCACTTTAACGAACCAGTTATCTTTACATGTGGCATTTTGTAACATAACACATTGATATTTAGGTAGATATAATACTAATCTATGGATTTCAACACAAATCAGGATACATGTGAGGGGTTTAAGGTGTTTTTGAGAGTCCAGGCCAACCGGACCGAGCGCTTGTGATACAGTGTCTTTGTTGAGAATGTGTAGAAAAGAGAGGTTCACCTTCAGCAAGGTGTTTGCTTCAAATACTACGCTTTGAGACTCTGTGAAGTGATATTTAGGTAGATACAATACTAATCTATGTGTTAAAACACAAATCAGGATATATGTGTGAGGTTTAAGTTGGTTTGGAGAGCCAGGGCCAAGTCGGGCCGAACAGCGACGAAACACTTTTGATTGAGGCTATGTTGTGAATGGAGAGAGAAAAGGGCTTCACTTTAACGAACCAGTTATCTTTACATGTGACATTTTGTAACTTCACACGGTGATATTTAGGTAGATATAATACTAATCTATGGAATTAAACACAAATCAGGACATATGTGTGGGCCAAGCCGGACCGAAAGCATGACTGTGATTCTGTGTGGTTGTTGAGAATGTATAGAAAATAGGGCTTCACTTCAAGCAAGGTGTTTGCTTCAAATACAACGCTTTGAGACTCTATGAAGACGTACTTTGTTAGATATAAATCTATTCTAGAGATATAGACAGAAATCAGGATTCATGTGTGAGGTTTAAGGTGTTTTTGACAGCACGGGCCATGTCTGGCTGAACGGTGGGCAAACAATAAGCTCACTGGGATAAAAAGCCCTCGGACAAAACCCCCCTAGGCTAAATGTCCCCAGGACAAAAAGCCCTTGCAAATTTCAACCCATAGGATAAAACACCCTCGGTGTATATTTTGAGTTGACAGGTGATAACATGATGTTTTCTAAGCAATTCCTCCCACTGCTGATAGTTGTCACAGGCTCCTCAGTGACGACATTGTTATTTTTTAACAATGGAATGAAGTCTGCTAAATGTTGTTTCAGAGAACTGGCTTAAATTGGTCACTTCCTCTTATGTTTACATACATACATACATACTAACATTTGTATAGCGCCGATATCCAGCTCAGCTGTTTGATTTTGTTGGACAGGTACTCATTGTTGTATGTCAATGAACATGGTGTTTATTTAGATGGTCTATTAAGATGGTCAGCGCTATTATTATTTAAATAAATTGCTGATTTCCTGCTACCTTCTTTAAAGTTTGGAATCCAGCGGCCGGCTATTGGTGACGGTGTTCCCAGCATTTACTTTTGACAGGTATTGGACACAATATTAGACTGGTATGAACTGTAGTACAAGTATCAACTGCACAACTGCATTATGTGCTTGGTGATTTACATTTGTGAAGTATGTGCTAGAAATTTACGACTAGGAATATGATCGCTCATATTGCCAAGTCATATAAACATAATACAATGTATAGTGTTAGACGACATACCTTTGTATCATTTAATGTCAATAATACACTTTTGTCATTCCGAAGTTCATTGTTGTCCATATCGAACGACAGGCAGCCATTGTGCACAACTTGGTGACGCCATATGTTTCCATGGTATTTCCTTCAGATCAAATTACAGGCGCACAGCACATGTCACAATTTACACCTTGTCAACAGCCAAGCCGGGAGTGTCAATGTAGGTTTACAGTAATATCGAAGTTGTTAAATTGTAATACAGTAAACGATTTTGTAGAATTAACACAATAGTCACATTTCTTCAGCATTAATAGACATAAAGTTTTTAATAGTAGATGATTGTATGTACGCAAATTGATGAAAGTCTGAACATATTTTGCTCAGAGCTGTGCCGATCAACTGATGAACGTAAACAATCGATAGGTGGCGAGATTTGGAGTGTGGCTCGTGAGAAATTATGTCATTAGAAAATACCACGGAAACGTAGGTACCACGGAATCATATGATTACATGGTTACATATGCTATTTAATGTTTAATGTTATATTATATTGTATTCATGTGGGAATGAAAAAAAAAGTTTTGTTGTATTCTATTACATCTCTTCATTGAAGACCTTTTGTCCTACCCATTGAGGGCTTTTTGTCATGGAGGCATTTAGCCTAGGGGTGTTTTGTCTGAGGGTGTTATGTCCTTGTGGGCCTATTGTCCTATTACCGGCCGAACAGAGATTAAACACTTTTGATTCAGACTATATTGTGAATGGAGAGACAAAAGGGCTAACGTTAACGAACCAGTTATCTTTACATGTGGCATTTTGTAACATCACACATTGATATTTAGGTAGATATAATGCTAATCTATGGATTCAAACACAAATCAGGACATATGTGTGGGGTTTAACTTGTTTTTGAGAGCACGGGCCAAGCCGGACCGAAAGCATGACTGTGATACTGTGTGATTGTTGAGAATGTATAGAAAATAGGGCTTCACTTTAAGCAAGGTGTTTGCTTCAAATACAACCCTTTTAGACTCTATAAGACGTACTTAGGTAGATATACCGGTAACTCTATTCTAGAGATATAGACAGCAATCAGGATTCATGTGTGAGGTTTAAGGTATTTTTGACAGCACGGACCAAGTCGGGCTGAACAGAGACTAAACACTTTTGATTGTGGATTTTGTTTTCCGAGGACTTTATTTTCCTAAATCGTTGGGAATGGAGAGAGAATGGGGCTTCACTTTTACTTTACTTTATGAAGTGGTATTTAGGTTGATATAATACCATTTTGTGTTTCAGGTGTATTAGTAAATATAAGCATATGCATACGCACTGGCTATCTGATTTGGGCTGGTATTATTTACAATTAAAACACATAAGAATTTTTGTGTTTGTGAATGCATACTTTGTTTGATCCTTTATAACATATTACAAAATTTTGTGATTTCAAACATTTCTCTTAATATACATAATCTTGTCGTATTTGCCCATTGACACTCGCCGATATCCACGTCTCCTTAACATAAACATCCTGTGCTGATTCAGCCTGAGACAATAAAGGTTAATTAGGGAACCCCAATATCTTAATTAAGGAAAGAAAAGCAGTCAAAACACTGTCACTTCCTGCTCAGGACCCCCGGATGTCACGAGCTGAGAGAAGTAAGCAACCTTCCCCCATAGACATATCAAGGAAAACACATAACAACAAGACGGTGTCTTTTCTACGGGAATCTCGGTATGTAGTCATTGTTGTTGTGTGGGTTTTTTCACCACTAACTATACATTTTCAATCAAACTATGCATTTGTGAAGGCAGGAAGAGTATCGACCCAAATATGCAGGTTTCGTTTTAATATTCTACAATCCATTTTTAGTATTACCCGGTGGCCCGGCCCGGCCCGACTTTTCTTGGCCCGACTTTTCTTGGCCCGACTTTTAGGACATCCCTTGTTTGGTGATTAAAATTACTGGACCGTACTAATCCATACAACAATGGGAATTTAAGCTATAGTCTGAGTAGTATTAGTAGTGGGGGTACGAATACCGGGGTACCCTAATGGCTTTATAGCGATGACTTTATGGATGGGGTCAGTCATAAGCTCATCGAAGTCAGCTAAGGAGTAGGTTGAGTAGGGAACCTGAGCGAGCATTCCTTCATTCAGTCAGGGTTGTCAAGCAGTCTAAAAATATACGGACTGATCCCTTGCTTGATGTGTATATCTTTGGTGGCCATCGCTATTCCCAAATCTAGGAAGAGCATGCCCATGTCGTACGCGTTGAAATCGAGTTTGGGAGTTGGTTGTTTCGTGATCATTTTACTTAAATACGCGTAGCCGATGGCTGGACCGCTGACCACGGCAGAATGATACACGTCATTGATGTATTATAACATAACGTTTTGGTTTACCTCTAATTGTTTTGTCAATGGTTTGACCATCACCACTTGCGTTTTATATAACCATATAGCTGCGGTGACACCCACAAAAGTGGCTGCCACGGCATACGGAATCAATGGTCGGCTATTAATCAGTTTATGATGCCTAGTTCAACCACCTTTTTTACCGGCGGCTACTTTTTTTGAAATCTTGGGTTTCTTCGTTACAGTATCAATCACTTTGAGGGTCTCCTCCGCAGGTGTGTGTCATTTCGATGTTGGCCTCCGTCATCTTGTGTATCATTAGTCAGACATTTATGTTTAAATTGACAATGGTGAATCATAATGATTGCCCCGGTGATAGGAGCTAAGAACATATCGTATCAATGATACAACTCACAACTGAGGGTGTTCAAGGCGTGACCGATAAACGGATCTGCATTGAGATCTTCACACAAAAAAAGTCGACGTTCCAGTGGAATGGGAGGCAGAGATGAAGCTATAACGGTGTAGAATTGCGTTATGGCCGACCCTATAGCCACCTCGTCATAGCGGCGAGATAAAGCATACCCCACACACAACCAAGTCAAAGCACAATTTGCTGGACAAATGCCTTGGTATTTCATGTTTTCCCGTTCGGTCACAGTCAGAGGTCCGTGTAACTGAAAAACACATCGCTGTCGTCGATGCTCAGGATCTCGTTCCCGCTTATTTTTATCGTTGTTTTTTTCACGATGGCTCAACCGATGTTCGTCCCGATTTCTCGTTTATCATCATTGGAATCCAAATCCAAACTGATCTGAAAAGACGTCCCCAGGACGATGACGTCGTTCACACCCATATTTGGAAAGCGCACCAACAGCGTTTGGTTTACTCAAATTATTTGTGATCGTCACAGATTTACGAATGGCTTTGACCCCAAGGGGTTCCCTCAATCTTCGGAAAGGGTTTAGTTTTTGTTCGTATGCCGACGACATCGTTTATATTGAAAGTATGTTTCGACCGTGAATGATTATTATGATACCATAGGGCGAAAGGAAAATCTCTCTCCTCTTTATCGTGACCATTCTAAGTTCGAAATTGATGATAGAGGGATACTGCTATTGAAAGATGCTCCAGACCTTGATCTCATGAATTCCCATATGCGAAAACCTCTCGCCTTGTCCACGCTGTCCAGTCATCACGGTGCCCACTTTACCCGTGACAAATTAAATATAGTCAGTTATCGACAAAATATTTCTGAGAAGATGGCGAAGACAAACAGTGCGGGCCGAGCTGGGTGCCACAGTGAGTGCAATCTGCTGAAACGATGATTTGAGAGACGTGTCGCAACACGCTCAAGAAGCTTCCAAAGGGCTCAACAACGTATTGTCCACCTTAAACGATACCGCATTAGAAACACCGGATCTGGAATATACCATTCGGGAACTGTGAGGGCCAGACAAGGCCTTGCTAACCATTCGTGGATCGCTCGTGGACAACATGCCCAAACTGAAACAACTTGACGATCGCATGACTTATGAGAAAACAAAACTCGACCAAGCAGATGATGACGGTGATGAGATCAGCTGACGTCGAATTGAGGAAAGGCTACGTATCTTGCAAGACGAAAGATCAACTTGATTAGAAGCAGCGTCGTGCAAGAGAGAAGCGATTCGATCCCAAATCAGCTGCATTTGCAAACCATGAAACGAGTCCTCCACGAAGACACTACATGAGCCGAAAGCCTTAAAACGTTATTCAGAGAACAAGGGATCACCATCGCTAGCCTACTGACAGCACTCGGGTTCATCAAATTGACTTTAATTATCTCTCTCACCGGTGGTACGACTCCGAGTCCCACAACTAGTCCCACACCGCCTAGTGGCAAGAAAGTTGTTAAAGAATGGATCAAAGAACACTTAAAATATCTTGGGCAAGCCCTCGCGAAACTGGCGGGGAAAGCTGTGGAATCCCTTCCCGGTATCAGTATGGTCTCCTGGTTGTAAGGATTCTTATCGAAAACGGTCACGTGGTTGAGTCAAAACGTACAACCCTACACCGAAAACGTAGTCGACTTTAGACCGGGCATCTTGCAACGTGTGTTGATGGCTGTCGGTAAATCCACTGGAGATGCGATGACGTCGTAAGCTGTTCCCTTACCGATGATACTGGAAAGCATTTGCGCCTGTACACCGAGAATCGCCCACACGTACATTCGAATGGAATCATTCAGTCTGGCAACACCATGACGAGAATTTTTTTTTCGACATATCCAATATCCGAGGAAAAAATGATTCCGACAACCTTATCCAACATCGTGCCCTTGCGTATGACGAAGGATGACTGGAGAGCTCATAAGAAGGCTAAGTGTTGCTACGTGTGTGACCAATCCCTGAACGGTGATATCGTGAGAGACCATTGTCATGTCACGGGTCATGTCCGAGATACCCATGTCTCACTTGTAGCCAAGTCTTTAAGAGAAATGACAATTTGAAGCGACACATAAAGATGACCCATGCCCCAATACAGCAAGTGGCTGGTGGTGATGACCAAAACGATCAGACTTGTGAGCTGCAAGCCTACGGCAGAGCTGTTACTGTTCACACTTTACCCGGATATGGTATAGTGAAATATGATCCCATGCAGTTTTTGAAAAGTCGTTATGGGGAGTTTGTAAATGTTCTTAACAACAGTATCAAGAAGAGAGGCACTCTAAAATGGTACCTTGCATTGAAAGTCAAGACGACTCAAAGACGAGAAGACACCACAGCCACAGGTAATGTCAGACTGCATTGAAGATAAAATACATTGATGGTAACCTAAGTGAATCCATCCGAAAAATTATCACGTCATTCATCGAAGATCAACATCAGGGAAGTAACTGGAACGTTGACTGTTAATATCCCCTGAAAGGATCTAGCTACATCTCCTTACCAATCAAAGTTAGAGCCAAACATGCCATAATCAATGTAAAGAACAGAGACCAAAAACGTTTTCAGTTGGGCGTTCTGTCAGCTTTGTTCCCCACAGAGAGAGATGGTGATAGAGTTAGCAAGTACAGACAGCACATATATGATCTAGACTTTACGGATATTACATTTCCTGTCAAACTGAATGAGATTTGCAAATTTGATGTTCCGAACGTCTCCATCAGTGTGTTCGGGTATTAAGAAGGTCACACCTATCCCATGCGGGGAAACACTTTAACCTGTTGATGAGCTCAAATAAGAAGAAAACCCATTACTGTTGAATCAAAGACACGACTCGGTTACTGTTTGACCAGAAAACCAAACATCAGAAAAAAAAAGCTTAAGGTGCGGTACGTAATCTACGCCGACTTCGAAGCACTACAGGTTTCTATTTGGGGCTGTTCTAATGATCCTACATCGTCTTCTACTGGAAAGCTCATGAAGCATGTCCCATGTGGATTCCATTGCAAAGTCGTTGGCTTAATACCAGATCATTGATAATAACCGATTGTCTACTGAAGACCGAATGCTGTTGACAAGTTTATAGAGGCTATGGTGCGAGAGCAGGATGATATCGAGAAGAAGTTGCACCATATTAACCCTATGACTATGACTGGACAAGACTGGCAAAGGTTTAAAAAGGGAAAACATTGCCATATCTGTAAGGAAGACCTTGGGCAAGATCGAGTAAGGGACCATTGTCACATGATAAGGCAATATCGAGGGGCAGCCCATAGTGCTTGTAACATTAATTTCAAGTTCACTGTAAGGGTTCCAGTGGTCTTTCACAACTTCAGGTGTCATCTAATCACGCAGGCCATAGGGAAATTAAACACAAGAAAATGAATTGTATTCCAAACAACATGAAAAATACATTTTCTTTTCTTTTGGTTGTATGGACTTCATTGATAGCTTCCAATTTATGAGTTCGAGTTTGAAAAAGTTAGTCAGCAACCTCGCTAAAAAGGGACCATCCAAGCTCCACCATATGAGGGAGTATTTTGACCTCAATTACTTGCCTCTGCTCTTGGGAAAACAGGTGTACCCCTACGAATACTTTGATTCACATATAGTATGACCAGAATTGTTGAGGATTTTAGGAATATGTTTAATTGGATTTCTAGTATAAACAACCTTGACCAGCTACCAAGTGCTTGGTTTCATTCAAGAGAGACAACTCCGTTAATCATTTTTCATAAGATTGTGAAGAGTTATCCCCCTTTGTTTACTTGCTAGCAGACGACAGTTTCAGTGATCTTCAGTATGGATGATTTAGAGAAGAGGAAGTTGATTTTAGAGTATTATAACAAGGACATCAGATCAGCTAAAGTGATTTCAAGAAGAGCAGGCATCCCTTTGTCCACTGTTTATCGTGTTTTGAAACATATTGCAAATGGATATGGCATTGAGCACCAGGGAGGCGTAGGTAGGCCCGGAAAATTGACTGTTAGTGACAGCAGGCGGCTTGGTATTCTTGTTTCTAAAAACAAACGAAGGAGTTTAGAAAACTTAAGGCTGGATATGATTGATAGATCAACTGTGGCTGTCTGTAAGGAGACAATTAGAACTGAGCTGCATGCAATGGGTTGGCAGAAAAGTCGAAGAATTCCATCACCGATCATGAAACCTGAATATAAGGAGTGAAGGTTGAACTGGTGCTTACAGCATAGAAATTTTAACTGGGACAATGTGATTTTCTCAGATGGAAGTTCTGTGTGGCTGTTTCCTAATACACTGAAATTCTGTGTATTTGAAGGGAATATGAACAGAGAGCGGTACACAGATATTCTCGAGGGACATTTACTTCCATCTGCTCACGTGTTCTATGGACATTTTTGGATTTTCCAGCAGGACAACGACCCAAAACATTGTTCAAAGCATTCACAGGCCTGGTTTGGGACCCAAAATATGTCATTATTCGATTGGCCAAGCTATAGCCCTGACCTAAATCCAATAGAAAATGTTTGGGGACTTATGAAGGAAAGTGTCAATAAGAAAAATCTGACAAATATTGCTGAAATGACAGAAGAGGTGGTCCGATATTGGGACAGCATGGACCATGACTTTCTAACTTCTTTGATCAGTAGTATGCCCCGCCGCATTGAAGCCTGCATTGCTGCCCATGGTGACTTGCCAAAATACTAACTGTTCACCTGTCTTTGAATCTGGAGTTATGTTCTGCTAATATTCACATTTAATACGTGAGTAATGAGTGAACAAAATAAATTTACAATCTTAAATTCTCAATTATTTCTGGTTGTACTGTAATAAATTATAGAGGTCAGTTTGATCCACACGAGATCCACCACCAACACAACGAGTACCCATTGGCTCCAGAAAAAAAATCAAAGTCGTGGAGGACATGCTCTATCCTTATGTCACCCAGCTTTTGGAAGATCTAAACTTGAAGGGTACATCAACAGAAAAACTAATATCCAGTATATGACCAAAGTCAAAGTATGTGGTCCATTACAGAAACCTAAAATTTTATTTGCCCCTGGGCATGAAGCTGACAAAAATTTGTCAAGTTCTCAAATTCAACCAGCATCTCTGGTTGAAGCAATACATCGAATTCAACACCGACAGGAGGAAGCAAGCCAAAAATGAGTTTGAAAAAGACTTCTATAAGCTCATGAATAACTCAGTCTTTGGAAAAACCATAGAAAACTTGAGGAAAAAGATGGATGTTAAATTGGTCCAATCTCAGAAAAGAGCGCACAAACTGAGAGCCAAACCCTCTTTTCGTGCATTTACAATATTCTGGTCGCCGTTCATCTGAAGAAACAAGACTCTATAAGAATCGGCCCATCTATTTTGGGTTCAGTATTCTACACATCTCGAAAACCTTGATGTACGACTTCCATTACAACTACATCAAGTCAAAATACAGCCCAAGAAGTCAGCTCCTGTTCACAGATACAGATTCCCTCTGTTACACCAGTGAAACGAGAACATCTATGGCGACATGGGAGAGGACCAACAATGTTTTTACACTTCCGACTACCCCTCTGATCAGCCTCTCTTCAGTTTACACAAGAAGGTCCTCGGGAAGATGAACGACGAGACCCATGGTGTCCCAATTCACTATCCAGCTCAACAAACTGGGTCTCAGATATTGTTTGATGATGGTGTTTCCAGCTATGCTTATGGTCATTGTAGGATCAGTCAACTGTGAAGGTCGAGAAAATTCAGATTCTTATCATGAAGCAAAAATATGAGGAAGCCATTGCCCAACCTTATGGTTACCTCCTAGTCAACCTGGAACGAGGAGCAATTATACCCAAATGCTCTTGCAATGGAACGAATGGGGGATATAAAAGTAAGCATCGAAGCAGATAATATTCATTCTGAGTTAGACTTTCAGAGTGAGCAAACTGATGTTTCAAGATGTGCATGATTTGCAGAGACATGTGAAACGGTGGTATTCAGAAGGGACCGAGGATTCAATGAAACGGACGCATGATAGAGAAGAGATAGAGAGTGCAGAGTACATAGAATCATCCTACAAGTTAGTGAGTGAGTTGGGTTTTACAGCAATTTTAGCGGTATTCCAGCAATATCACGGCTGGGGACACCAGATATAGACTTCACACATAGTGCCCATGTGCGGATTCGAACCTGGGTCTTCAGTGTGATGAGTGGATGCTTTAACCACTAGGCTACCCCACCATTCCCATCCTACAAGAAATTCAAATGGATTTCATTATCAGACAATGATGATGATGATGAAAGCGAGGAGCACATAGTTTTCCTTTAGTTTATGTCCAAAGCCTACAATGCATCAATAAAGAAGTGGGAGAAGAAAGCAAACAATTATATCCAACAAGGCCTATCTGAAAAAGAAGCAAAAACTAAGGCAGATGAGAATCCAAACGAAAACAAAACTTTTGATATATTGTAAAAGATATTCTTTAAAAGAATCCGAACACCTTCCGTGATTAAAATTGAACAAAAAAGTTTGTAAAATAGCAATAAAAAACAATAAAACGTACTCGTATTTCCGCCTTTTCGTACGGAACACCCGACAGTTAATGAGCAGAGGGGTATCACGTGACATGACGTCATATGTGCCTGTTGCTGATGGCTGCCTCTTTGATTTTACCTCACAACTTAACAGTGTCCATGGATTCTGAAGCAGTAAAAGGTGTTCCTGATGTCATTTCTGAAATGGATGTTAGACCGTATCAATACGATCCGATTTTACATCTTGCAAGACAATCTTCCAGTGAAGATGAAGAAGAAGAATCAAGCGAAACGGAGGCACCGCTTGAGTTCAAAATAAATTTTAAAATATACCATATCATTTAACAAGAATACTATTTGACAGCAAAATGTGATACAGTTCCAACCAGCAAACCCACCCCTATAAGTATATGACCAGTCCCTAAGAATTATATTTTTGCAATGTGATTGCAGTTCCTTTTGTGTCAAATGGGTGACTGTAGGGTGTCTGGGATTTAAAACACAATAATTATGCTTCAGACGGGGGAAAATAGAAATTATCTGCTACAAAAATTACACTGGAGTTATTTTGTTGAAAAAAATAGGATCCTAGTTCTCATTAATAACGTAGCAAGTCTCCACACAAAATCCCAGCCTGGTCGAGCAGAGATAATATTCGCGACGCAGATAAGTTATTCCCCGAAAACTGGTGAATTATAAAATACTTGTCAGGACAATGTATGTTTCCCCAGTGTTTGGTTATGGAAATAGTTATGGTACTCGGCCATAGCCTTAGAATGGCATCTTGTCAGCCAATGTGAACACAGAACAACTTTCACGGCACACACTACTGACAAATAGCGAGTCTGATGCCGACGTGCGTAATTGGACAAAATGGAAAACAATGAAAGCAACAAGTACTTCATGATTTGCCGTTGTATTCGGCAATGTTTCGGGTAGTCTGCAGCATTTAGGGCTCCAAACCGAAAAGAACGTCATAGCGAAACATTTTCAAGCTCATGTGAAATCTCTTACTGATTTTGATAATATATATCTCATGGGTACCAGTGGAACTGCCCCAGCTACAAAATGCCCCAGCAAATTTGGTCATTCATTCTAATTTGGTCAAATTTATTTAAAATGATTAAATATATGCCATAAATGCATAGTTTTGTCAACTTTGATATTATGTTCGCCAAGCCAAGCGTACGTACAATCTGTATAAACAATGATCAACGTTAAAGCTGCAATAGCTTAAACTATATATATATAAATATTCTGTCATTTCAAACACCTAGGGTATAATATAAGCAGTTCAAACTTATACCACAGTAATATTTACATTCACATACACACTATACTTTCTCTCATTTATAAAATCAATCCGCCAAACGTGCAAATATATAACCATTCACTCATAAGATAGAGAAAACACTTTAATGAACTGAATCATTTATTTGGATACTAAAAGATTATTGGATTGCAACTTAGCTTAGTGACCCTAACCAGCTAAACCTAACTTTTACACTTACACACAAGTTACAGTTTATATTTACACATAAGCATTAACAATATAACATTTAAAGGTATACACACTGATTAATTGATATAAAAGATTAAACTGACCTGTGGTGATCTTATAAAGTAGATATTCCAACATGGATAAACGTCTTGTCGGTGCAAGCAGTGACAGTGAAGTGAAGATTTGAATTAGTAAAAGAGGGCAAGAGTTTGAATGATCCAATCAGATTGGATCAACTGAGGGCACATAATAATGTAATGACCCTACCTAACCACCCTTAATTAAACTAGAATAGCACTGACTACATAGCTATTAATAGACATGCTTTAAGATGAGTATAGTCAGTTTCAAAATGAACAGACCTGTTGATAAAAAACATTCATTACTATAAATAAGAAATATTATACCTGCAATGCAAAGTGACAGTTAATATACACATATCCATAAATATCCAAATATGAAGTGATATCCCTGAAACTGCAATGTAACTGTTAACATTCATAAAATTAATAATATTAAAACTAATATGTACATGACTGTAAAAATACAATATTATATATCCGCCACATGTTCTTCATATAAAAGTTATTAAGAAGTAATATTTCTGATAAATGTTCCATCAGTAAACTCATAACTATGTACATACTTTTATATGAAGAACATAATATCAAAGTTGACAAAACTATGCAATTATGGCCTAAATTTAATCATTTTAAATTAATCGGGGCATTTTAACTACCCCCCTGGGGCAATTTGACCAAAGTGATTTGCTGGGGCAGTTTGCAGCGGGGGCAATTCGACTGGCAATCGTACTTGATTTAATTTATGTTAAAAATACGACTGACAGTAAGCTGTAACAAGGAACGATGGAGTATAAATGAATCTCGTGGGTAATTCTTCCTTCTTCAGCCTAGCTTTGGGATTTGTATGCCCCATGTGTGCTTGTCTCTTTCATATGCGTCTGACTCGGAATGATCGGAGCATTTCTCCTGCCTAAGTCTGTCTCTTTACTTGGAAAACAGAAGAAATGGTGGCTTTCCATTGTTCGATGATTTCGTGCATCCCCGGGCAACAGAATACACCATCGTACCATTTACAAAAACGACAGAAACAACACGATTTGTACTACTGTAGCGCTTGGTCTTTGGCAATATGGCGGGCTCCAGGCACATTTGACTTCACGAGCGAAAAGGTCACGTGGGTTCCAGCGAAATATGCATAATGGCCGAACCTGAGATTTACAGAAACTGTTTTCGCTATTAAAACATAATTATTCATAATTTTTAATTGAAAATTTGGGAATATGTTTCTGATGACTTTATCTTTCACCCAGCAAATTATTGCAATTCACTCGCATTCTCCTTTAAAGGTCACATAAACCCTAGGGGGTAAAAATACATAAATCACTAACTGGCATCGTTATAAATGAAACCCCGTCATTAAAACTACTCATTTCGACCTTTAATTGACTTAAATCGACCTTTTTGACAACAGTGCACAATTCTCACCTGCGAACGAAATTTCAACCAATCAGAGCGGCGCGGTCTCTGTGACGTCATATGAGGAATAGCTTTGAGGGCCGATGCAGAATTCATCTACATTTTAGGGGGTAAATTATCTTGCTTACAGGCTTGCTTAAACCTGAAATCGTGACAATTGTTGTGGAAAATGAAAGCTATATGTTCTCACAATCTAATGTCATTTAATTTTGTCTCCTGCTTTGCCTAGTTTCCGAGTTACAACTTGTTTTCATAGACGATTCTGTCAAAATTGATTGGTGTCGTTAATATAATGACTGATCCAAATTGATCCCATTTCTGTGTTTTTTTACCTCGATATTTAATCATGTCATGTAAAAATCTGTTTGTATTCTCAAAACAGTGTCGGCCCATAAGTTTTCACATGCAATACAGCAATTAATACTCCCTCGTTGTAACCCGCGTTAGGTGGTATAAACCTACACATATTATTTGTCATCATTCACTTGATGGTCAGTTAATGAATTTATAACAGGTATAATTAGTGGTAACACCACTTAGATTACCCGACAAAGGTTCCCATTTCGCATTTCTTGTGTCTGGAGTAAATATTCAACATTATAAACATCAATCAAAGGATTAACCGATAACACGCTGATTGATTAATTACTTTCATCTTATACAGCGGAATCGTCAAAAGGTAGTGTTTATGTATGTAGATATACTAATCTATACTGAATACACTCTGTCGTGTCGGTGTCTGCGTAAAAACAACGTCCTTCTTTCAAAGGATTAACCGGCAATACATTGATTGATTGCCCATTATTGGCTAACTAATTTACTGTTTTTAAAGAAAGGCGGACATTATGCAATTAGTTGCCAGGTGTGCTATCTTGGGTGACCAATGAGACTATACACCAATACCTGAAAAGATTTATCACTTTTTCGTATATCAAACTGTTAAAAGACACATCATTTGGAACAGTTTTGTGGATATTGATGGATACATTCCTCGAACAAGGTAATGGCCTGATATTGTTCTTTAATCTGTTTTAATTTTAATATTTGCATGTTGGTTTTATTCATTTGTCGTAGAATTCAACAGAATCATTGTTTTTGCCGTGAAGTGTAATGAGACAGACAACATACACTAGTGTGTTTGCGAATTATGATTCACATTGGCAAACTATAAAATGTCTAGATATTACAGTTCTGTTATGAATTCACTATAAGTATCAGCAGATCGTCTGCTTTTTATTTAGTTTCAAAATGCATACAAGTATGATAATAAACTAATTAGGATTATAAGACCAAATATAAAGACGCACATTGACTAGTATCTACATACTGGTGAGTGGACATTAACCATGTGAATGCAGCAAGAACTTTATCGCACAGTATTGTAACTTCGACCCCCACCTCGCTTCCCTGGAAGAAATCGTTATGTTATAAGTTGTGTCATGCAAAATCCGTTTGGTTATGATTCCAATACATATTTAACTACGAGTGGAAAGTAGTTTTGATTTTCTAACTTGATGAAAACAAACTATAATCTCATTAATTCTAACAGACTTTACGATTTTCAAAAATGGCGGCGCCCTGTTGGGAACATCCGCCAGTCTGAGGATAAATGCTATTTAGGTTTGTTTTCACCGAGTTACAAAATCAAAACTACTTTCTACTGGTAGTAAAATATGTATTTTATTTATGGCCAATAGGATTTTGCATGACATAGCGTATAACATAACAATTTCTCTCCTGGCAGCGAGGTGGGTGTCAATATAATACTACTTACAATATTATTGTTACTTCGACCACAACCTCACTTCCGAGGACGAAATCGTTATGTTACAAGTTGTGTCATGGAAAATCTTTATGGTCATCAATCATATACATATTTTACTACAACTAGTAAGTAGTTTTGATTCTTTAACTTCCATGAAGCGATCTGAACACAAGTAAGATATGGTTTCAGGCTTCCACAACGCCCGCTTCGCACTCACAAACATAACCCATTTAGCACGAACTGCGGGGTCCTGTGGAAATCTGTGCATGGTGACACCATCGCCCGACCCCTAGGAGCAATTGACGACAAAGCAACGATTCGGCATGTCTTCGTTGATGTCGAGAAATCATCAAAATGATGAGCGTGCTACACACTTTCTATACAACTAACTGAAAATCGTTCCTCATATGACGTCACTGCAGTGCTCTGGCGACAGAGTTACGTAACCTGTCTGTGGTTTCGTTGGCGGGCGAGAGGGAAGCAGGCGACATTTTGGCCACTTTTAATCGCTCGGTATTAATTAACCACAAGTTTTTAAAGAATAAATTTGGTGTTCCGCATAAGACTAACCACAAATCTTTCATATGTAATGGTTAAAAGAGTAACAAAAAAACAAAGTTTAGTGGTTCTTTAATACAACTGTGCCCATACTCGTAAGTCGTTACACCATCGTTAGCAATCCATTTTTTCGTATTCATCGGTGACAACAATGTTTTGTTCAACTTTAAACCCTATATCCTATGCTTGTCACTTCTCAGAGTGTACATTTCGTGTTTGAACGTTTGTCTAACGAACAAGGCCTCTTTGAACTTCTCGTGTTATATTTGTTTTTTCACGACGTATTTCTTTACACCCTTGGCCTTTCTGATTTCTCCACTGTCAGCTTTCTTGATGGAATACATCTTAGGCCTCAGTATGACATACTCAGCAAACAGAGTCCTGGAACACTCGTCTTCATTTTTCAGAGCACCTTTTTGTTCCCTTGGTTCAGCAGGGCGTGGTCTTTGGGGTATTCGCTCCTGTCAATCATGTTTATTTTTTCCGCCATGTCCCTGTACACGTCCTCGGTATGGATTTCCATCAGCCATAACTCAGTGTCGGTATACAACACCTCACATCTGTTACCGTATTGCCTCTTGAGTTTGTTGCAGTAGAAGTCGTACATCAAGTGTTTGGATAAGTTGAGAATACTCATACCAACGAACACTGGTCTGTTGAATTTGATATTGACTCTTGGCCATGTGCAATGCTACCAAGTCGTTGTTGAAAATCTTCCTTCTGTTGAAGGCCGGGCTAGCTATCAGTTTCCGGACTCTTTCTTCCTCGTGAGATCTGGCTACCTTCACGTTCATGCGCTGTTCAGTCTTATGTAATGTTCCATCCAACGACTTTGGTCCAACTTGAGAACTCTGTGATTTTCTCCAGCTTCATGCCCAGTGACAGGTACAGCTGCAGGTTATGATAGTGAACGAGGTATTTAGTTTTATCCATTAGGTTTGATACGAGTTTTTCCACGTTAGCCAATTCATTGTTTTCCAACAAGTTTCGTTGATGTTCGGACATCCAGTCTTTGTCAACCGTTAATCATTTGGGAGCAAGCTGATAACTGTTGTGTGACTAGTGTAATTCTTGGGGGTACTCCAGGTCAACTTCGAGTATGTAGCCTTTGTTTGAGCCTGACGGAATACTATTGATGTCAAAGTCGAGTGAAAACCATTCAAATCCCCAAGGGGGTAAAGGTTAACTCATCGTAAATATCGTAATCCGTTCACAGTTTCAACTCTACACCGGTCTTTTTTAACAAGGCATCCAAAGAGAGACCCAGGCTGGAGTAATACCACCAGGGTCTAGGTTGTACTGTTTCATACATGTTTTTCTGAAAATCTCAAATACTTCGGCCAGCAGGAGTACGTCAGTTTTCAAGTAGAGATCATGATAATTACCTAAATTCTTACAGCCTAGTTTATCCCACACTTCGAGGGCGAGCTCGTAATCGTCCTGTGATTTGTTCGAATCGTCTAAGTGACTATAAAATAATTCAGTGGAAGGTAATTTCCTTTCTTTGAATCTAATCCAAATGTATTTGTAGGGGTACATGTCCTTCCTCAACAACAAAAGTCGAGTTGTCACGTCGGTGTATCGATTTATGATAGCGAAGGCATCCGGGTCGTTCACCTTCACTAAACTGTCGAGCGATGATAGTAGAAACTGAACACTGTCGATGAATCTGAGACTGTCAAAGGAGAATGAGATGTATTTATCCATATTGATGGGGATGCAAATTAACTTGCCGTCAATCTTCGAGATGGCCTGCATGATCAAGCGCGAATTGTACCCGGGGGGGGGGGTTGAACATCAACGAAAACTGTTGGGAAACAATGAATTGGCTAACGTGGAAAAACTCGTATCAAAACTAATGGATAAAACTAAATGCATCGTTCACTATCGTAACCTGCAGCTGTACCATTCACTGGGCATGAAGCTGTAGAAAATACACAGAATTCTCAAGTTGGACCAAAGTCGTTGGATGGAACCTTACATAAGACTGAACAAGGATTTAAGAAAATGGGCCACCAGTGATTTCGAAAATAATCTATTTAAGCTAATGAACAGCTCGGTATTCGGCTAAACGATGCATAATTTAAGGAAGCGTGTGATCGTGAAGTAAGCCAGAAAGGTGTTGTGACAAAGACTAAATCATTTCTTTTAAAGTTGGAGATTGCATGCGACTGAGTCATCTCAGGAACATCTTTACCAGAAAATATGATGAAAATTGGACTGGGGACATTTTCACCATTTCTTACAGACTGTTTAGAGGTGGACTACCAGTGTATACAGTCAAGGATTATAGCAATGGCGAAATCCAGGGCACCTTCTACCAGTTCGAATTACAGAAAATATGTGTCAGAGAAAACGATACCTGGAAGGTGGAGACGTTTTGGAGACCAGAGAAAAAGGCCATAACAAACAATATTTTGTTAAATGGTTACACTAGCCTAAAAAAGTTTAATTCATGGATTAGAGCTTCCGATGTAGAGATATTGTAAATGTAAATGTTAATAAAACACAGGTTGTAAAGGTTTCTTGGGTTGGTTGTCCAGGTTATGGCCAGTGAAAGCAAAATCTGGACCACAGGAACAGTCAAGCTACAGTGAACATTTAATTCCCGGGACCCTCAATACACACGAAAAACAAAGAAATGTAAGTCATCGTCTGATTATACTCTGATACGGTAGCCATGGCAGAAATTAAATAAATAAATATCAAAATACAGACTGTTCACTGATAAGGCTGATGGATCATGTGGTGGTAGATCACTGAAGGTGGATCAGGCCATCGACGTGATCAGTGTATTCCAGGACACCAATGATGTTGTTGACGAGGTCGTCCTTTAGTAACTGCAGACGGGTGTCAATATGCCTGTACTTTCTCTTCCTGGCTGGGGCTGTCAAGTGTGCTCTGATCCGTTGGATGACGACTTCGACATTAGACTGTTCTCGCTTCATAAATGCTTCGATGGCTCTTCCCGGCAAGCTTATTTATCTTGTGGTTCCATCCCTCGACGTTGTTGTTGGTTCAAGATCCTGGATTGCCAAAGAGGTTCCAAACTTCTAGTCCGAACTCGTGACCTTCCACAAGTCTGCAGCTCTCCAAACTAGTCATCGCACGTCGTCATCATCCATGTAGTATGAAGCGAGACCTTCCTTCTGCACACGGCGCCAAATCGACTTGGTGAAACAAAAGAAGCTTCCTCGAAGTATTGGGAAATAGACTTTGCACAGCATTTTGGCCAATTCAATCTCAGTTAATCTGGGTTAACAGGCTTCAAAGCTAAAATATTTCATCTTTAATTACCTTAATTGTTTGATCTTTGTTAGACATGTAAAAGAGCCCGGCTTATTGATTTGTTGTAACAACTCCCATTCAGTTAGGCCTCAACTCAGCTAGTCAGGTAACAGGAAACTTCATTTCAGTTAAGAGGCTCAGAGATCAACTAGGGGTCTTCTCGTTTATCCACCACCTATTGTTCTAGGTGGACAAGTCACTGAAGCGGAATAATCCTCAAGACAATAGATGTCCCTGAAATTTTGTTCCCTGTGAAATAAGATCCCCCCTTGAATGTAGTAATAAAAAAGTAAGTCTTTCTACATTTTTTTTTATTTCAACAATACATACAATATCAAAATTAACAATACATTCAATATCTATGACAATCCTCAATAGCCTGTTAAATGGGATACTGCATCCCAATATGCATATACATCCATATGGCCAGCCAAGAATTGCTGTTTGATGTTACATAATCTGTTTGTTAAATTGACATATTTAACTTTCTTGCGAGGAGGTTTGGCACCTCCTCTTAATTGCGCATACATGATGCCTCTACGTAAGATTGTTCTTTTTTCAAGAATTCAATAATCTTGAAGATATTGGGATGGTTTTCTAAACAGGAAAGCCATCGTGACTGACCTTAAAGAACCTCATGTACCATTTTATAATCGTGTAATAGTGAAAAGTGTTCACTGAATTAAAAAAACACAAATAGCATAATCGACACAATTTAATTAAAGTTCACGAACACTGTTCACTGTAACAGGGCAAATCAGCTAATTAGTGTCACCCACCAGGACCAAATTTCAGAGTGAGCAGTGTCATCACTAACCCGTGTCAACTAATCCCATCTAATCCCTTGTCAAAACTAAAGGGTGGTGGATAAGTGAGAATGAACCATCAACTATTGGGGTCGCGCGCGCTAATCAGAAGTATGGTAATCTGATGTTTTCACAGCAATTCGTTTGTGCGGCACTTCTAGCACAACTTTGGTTTTCCTATACCAGGAATAGGGAATTTTAAAATTGAGCTTTCTGGGCCGACACCACTCTCCGACCCATGTCCATTCTGCATGCACTGGGATATTGAATATTGTGTACAGAAGTTGTATATTGTTATTGTTGTTGTTGTTGTTTATTTTGCTCTATAGATTTCATTTGCGCTGGTCCCATTATACAACCTGAGAATTTGGGTTTTTTTCAAAATAGCGTTGGTCCACACTATAAAGGACACTATCATGGCCTAGTTTCACACATGCATGGGCGCGAGGGGGATTCCCCTTGTGACGTCAGTCTGTTGATCGTCTGTGAGGGAACATAATGAGGGAACATTCTCGCCCATTACAATAAGCTTGGGGAAACTGCGCCAGCATGCCCAATTATAGAACTACTCTATTATTGTTCTCTCATCGACCGACCTCATAAAGTTGATATTTATTTTTATGCGTTGCGCAGGGCTCAGGAAGGGATAAACATGCATTTTGACACGAAAAGACAAATTTTAATTTTTAACATGCTGTTTCTTACTGATCTCCATCGTATTACTATGAAAACCATGAGTGTGATGGAGGCTTTGACAGTAGTGAGAGGTATTTAGCTCACTTTCAACCGTTTTCATGAGAGTTCGAATGGTCATTTTATAAACTTTCAGGACAAAAGGTGTGTGTGGGTGTGTTGTGTGGGTGTGTTGTGTGGGTGTGTTGTGTGGGTGTGTTGTGTGGGTGTGTTGTGTTGTGTTTTGCGTGCGTGCGTGCGATGTACCCCTGCGATGTATAATGTACCTGCCATTGACATGCAGGGGTTCTTATAAATTCACATCTGGGTACCTAAACAAACACAAAAACCAAGTCTTGACTGGATATAGACAACTTATGATGGACAACTTAAACAGAGAACAACTACATTGTGAATTATGAAATGAATTTTTTGTTATTGCTTTTTTACAGAGCATTCCTGGAAGGGAGGATTTGTTTGTGTTGTTTCCTTTCTTGTAGTTAGTAAGACATGAAAGAAAGAGACTTGATTCTAATGAGAGGTTAAACGATGGTACTTGTTGCCACCCTGTCTGGAGCTCGGTATAAAACTAGGACTGCTCAGAGACAGTACAATGTTTCCGAGTGTTGTAGCCATGTTAAACTGTGTCATGATATGTCAGTAGGCTTGCACTAAAACATGGGAAATACACATACGCGCTTCGCTGTCGAGGTTTACTTATCACGAACGAAACATGAAACACCAATTTCCTAATGTTCGTCTCATGTGTGTCGATGTACAATGAGGTGACAGAGCTGAAGCCATGGTAACAAGGAAAAAAACGTGATTTTGTGCAAAGTCTACAGTTAATTCAAATAATTTCTTAACAGCACTTAAATAACATGAAGAAGGAGTTGTGTGGGGAGGGTTTTTTTAAACATGGAACTGAAGCAGGTATGACGACATTGTTGTCAGTGATCTCGATCCTAAATCCCCTTGATTTTTGTGGCCATTTGAAAATATCACAGTGTCTTAATACATACGGTACGTTAATTAATGAAGTAACCACTAAACGTGCGTAAGATATTTAAGAATTGTTTCATGTAGGATTTGGATACGTACGTATGTGCATAGATTTGACACGTAAGCAGTCCGAAATTTCTGACAATCTGCGTGTTGTTATTTTCTTTTTCGTTTTCATTGTGACAATGGGAAATCGTCAGAAATGAGGAGAAGAACCGTCAACGTTGTTTGTGAGTTTGCGTCAGTCATGGCGTCACGCTTACGGAAACTAGGAAATCATTGGAATACACCTGCTATTATTTCCCTATTTCTTGCTACTATAATCTTCTCATGATCATGCATATCCTAAAACGTATGCGCAAGGGTATGCAACGAGTCGTACGGATCTCTCACGGTATGAGAAAATGACACACAGTGTAAATTCTTAGCTTGGTGTTGTTTACATTTGTTTACATTTGTTTACATTTCAAACATGTGTTCCTTTCCCATCGCGGCATTCGTTTTCATATCGTTTATATTTCGCTAGATTTCACTGAGACACTTGGTATTGGTGGCAAAGACCATTTGTCATTTTATTGTGAACTGTATCGGGAATTCAGGGATTTGTGCAAGGAAGGTGATATTGAATTATTGTTGTGATGTAATGGACGAAACGTAGCCGACATACGCGTGACGTGTTTTAATGAAAACTCTGCAAAATGGCTGAAAGTATACTTCGACGTTCTTGTTTTCCAAAACTTTTTCAGGGATTCTTGGTTTCATCTACGATGTTTCAGAATGCCCATTGGTGATTCAATCAAACAACGACAAAAATACCGTTGGTCACAATGGAACGGTTTTCATGTTGAGATTCAGTGCCCCAATAAATTCGACATATAAGTTATGACATAGAGCGATGTGGGTTATTACCGAATAGTTAGCACCAAATCCCGCCTAAATCCTGTTGTCTTTTATAATTGAAGCAATAAGTACATATAATACTAAAGTACTGTCGGAAATGCTAGAAAAATTCTTTTTACCCTTAATATCTTTATAAAGGTGATACATGTACTATGTTGTCAATATATCATCGCCTATAGTGTACCTAATATTTATTTCAATCGATTTAACATTCCCATGCATTTAAAGGGCAGTTTACAGGAGAGAATATGGTACCAAAACAACAACTCAAGATTTTTTCAGAGTTCAACAACGAAATCTGAAATAGTCTTTACATTTATGCTAATAATACAGGTGGTGTAAAAATATGAATTAACATCTTTCTTAAACAAATGAATGTTGAATGTTTGTGTTACTTTACTTAATTATCGTTTCTTTATTGAAGAAATATTAATATAAATGTTAAGTCTTAATAAATATGTTTCCCATCATGCATGCACATCTTTATCACAGCGTCCACTATGGCCAACTATTTGCAGTCGTTTATTGCAAAGGTTTATAAGATTTTTGTGCTTGAAAAAGACAGAGGTAAACCTTTCATTAGTTTAGAAAGGGTTTATTAAAGAACTTGTAGAGCTGTTGGTATGTCTTACCAACAGGTTTACAATATTGTAAACAAATCAGACAAGACCGTCTCAAGAGCAAAACCGAGACATAAAACCATCCTTGACAACTTTGACAAGGGAGTGCTTAGACGGGCGGTCTACAAACTTTAGGAGAAGAAAGATATATATATATATTCTAAAGAAGCTACACCAGTGACTTCGTTAAATCTTTGGCCAATGTTCACAACTAGATTAAACTGACCGAAGTATATCCATATTTTTGCAATGAGTGTACTGTTGACATGCAAAACATTTATTAAAACGTTGCACACATTTCTACAATCAATCGATAAGATAACACAAGTGATAGGATTCTTTCCAGTGTACAGTAATTCGTATGTTTATTTCAACACACACACACACACACACACACACACATAGGTGTTGGTGTGCGAAATGTGGATGTCACATGATCCCTTACATAACCAATATGTATACTATACGTACACATATTCAACATCTATTGAGATGACCCCTCGCCCGGGCGTGTGCTCAGGGCCCCGTTTCTCAAAGCTCTCGTAAGCTTAAGATCTCGTAACTTTTCTCGTAGCAGTCGTACCTCCTATGTTAGAGAATAGGAGATACGACTGCTGATAAATATATTTCACGATTTACTATTACGTTACAGACGATAATTCCATGGACTTCTCGTCATTTGTTTGAAGACAAACTATGTCAAGTTTTCACAAAATGGTGCAAACTTATTAAGATTTATCGATTGATCGCAAGCGTTTTCACGATTCGGATATTTGGGTTTAAAAGATAACTGAATTGCAACACTTTCCTCATATCGCCCATGTTCTGCGAAAATTGCAGATCTACAGTACATATTACCTGATCGATTGTATAACTGACTTGTATGTATGATCTTTTGAGGTTGAAGGGGTAATTTCTAATGAAATTAACATATTTCAACATGGACAGCAGGGGTAATGACGCAGCTGTTGTTGCTTAAAGAACAAATAAACTTTGTTTTTTTTAATTCTTTTAACTATTACAAATGAAAGATTTGTGGTCAGTCTTATGCGGAACACCAAATTCATTCTTTAAAAACTTGTGGTTAATTAGTACCGAGCGATTAAAAGGGTCTACTCCCATTTGTGAGAACTCCCAGTTGTGAGATTCCCAGTTGTGAGACAGTGGAGAAGGTAAGTAGCAAAGTAAACACACCTTACTCCCCTATCTGATAGAATGGATTAACCCCAGCTAATTAGGGATTAGCTATTTAACTGAATCTTGTGGAGGTAGCTTAAAAGATAAAGTAATTAACCTTCTCATGTAAATGGCTTTAGAAAATAAACAGTTTGTGTAGGTAACTTCGTGATCATTTGAAAGAGAAATTAATGTACCTACTCAGATTTACGTGATGACACACAAACAAATCATCAAAATTGGGAATAAAAAATCATAATGAAATATTTATTGAACTATTTCTTCTGTGTAAATATAATGATAATCATTTTCAGTATTTCAGTATTTAACTTGTTCTTTATTGAAAGCAATAAATACGCGTCAATGAACAATTTCTTCTGTGTTAATTAACTCATTAATGAACTATGCCTCCTGCGGGTACTCTTCAGCAACAGGGCTGTTCCCACTTTCATCGTAGGGATGGGGAAGCACCACCTGTGTGCACTGAACCATAAATTAATGTGTCTCACAAATGGGAGTTCTCACAAATGGGAGGACACCATTAAAAGTTGCCCCAAACTCGCCTGCTTCCCTCTCGCCCGCCAACGAAACCACAGACAGGTTACGTAACTCTGTCGCCAGAGCACTGCAGTGACGTCATATGAGGAACGATTTTCAGTTAGTTGTATAGAAAGTGTGTAGCAAGCTCGTCATTTTGATGATTTCTCGACATCAACGAAGACATGCCAAATCGTTGCGTTGTCGTCAATTGCTCCTAGAGGTCGGGCGATGGTGTCGTCAAGCACAGATTTCCACAGGACCCCGCAGTTCGTGCAAAATGGGTTATGTTTGTGAGTGCGAAGCGAGCGTTGTGGAAGCCTGAAACGATATCTGACTTGTGTTCAGATCGCTTGACGGAAGTTAAAGAATCCAAACTACTTACTAGTCGTAGTAAAATATGTAAATGATTGATGACCATAAAGATTTTCCATGGCACAAATTGTAACATAACGCTTTCTGCCTCTACTGTAAGTAGTAATATATTGACACCCACCTCGCTTCCACGAGAGAAATTGTTATGTTATACGCTATGTCATGCAAAATCCTATTGGCCATCAATCAAATACATATTTTACTACCAGTAGAAAGTAGTTTTGATTTTGTAACTCGGTGAAAACAAATCTAAATAGCATTTTTACTCAGACTGGCGGATGTTCGTGACAGGGCGCCGCCATTTTTGAAAATCGTGAAGTCACGGGCTAAAGTCTGTTAGAATTTATGAGATTATGGTTTGCTTTCATCAAGTTAGAAAATCAAAACTACTTTCTACTCGTAGTTAAATATGTATTTGAATCACAAGTGAACCAAAAGCATTTTGCATGACACAACTTATAACATAACGATTTCTTCCACGGAAGCGAGGTGGGGGGTCGAAGTTACAATACTTTCTTGCTACATTCACGTGCACTCACCAGTATGTAGATACTAGTCAATGTACGTGTTTGGTCTTATAATCCTAATTAGTTTATTATCATACTTGTATGCATTTTGAAATTAAATAAAAAGCAGACGATCTGCTGATATTTTTTATAGTGCATTTATAACAGGACTGTAATATCTAGACATTTTATAGTTTGCCAATGTGAATCATAATTCGCACACACGCCCTAGTGTATGTCTCATTACACTTCACGGCGAAAACAACGATTCTGTTGAATGCTACGACAAATGAATAAAAACAAAATTCAAATATTAAAATTAAAACAGATTAAATTTATAGGAACAATGTCAGGCTATTACCTTGTTCGAGGAATGTATTCATCAATATCCACAAAAACGAGTGATATGCCATTCATCTGCAGCTGTTCCAAGTAATGTGTCTTTCAACAGTCTAGTATAGGAACAGTGATATATCGTTACAGGTATGTCACATTGGTGTATAGTCTCATTGGTCACCCAAGATAGCACACCTGACAACTGATTGCATAATTTCCGCCATTCTTTAAAAAACGGTAATTTAGTTAGCCAATAATGAGCAACCAATCACTGTATTGGCGGTTAATCCTTTGAAGGAAGGACGTTGTTTTTACTCAGACACAAACACGACAGAGTGTATTCAGTATAGATTAGTATATCTACATACATAAACACTACCTTTTTGACAAATCCTCTGTGTAAGATGCCAGTTAGTGATTTATGTATTTGTACCCCTAGAGTATATGTGATCTTTAAAAATATCATATTTACGGTCTGATAGGAACGAGCAAACACGATTATTTCAAGACTAACAAACATTTGGCCGTTGGTGGAATTTTTAGCATCGGTTTACATTGAATCACTTAAGTGAAATTTGAGTGATTAAGTTATTTTTTTCTCTTTTCTTCTCGTTTCGATCTTTTTTTTGTATGTTAAACGCCAGATTCGCTGAAGGTACTCTGGAAGCTGTGAAGCTACACGCTCAGAAAAAGCTGTCACGACCAGCAAGTTGAGAAAAACATACGGGAAATGGTATTTGGTTAGGTAATAGCTGCTTCTTCGGTCATAGCCGACGCCGCTCTACACAAATATACACAAAACGGCGAGAATGGTGATTTACTATGAATGTGTCAATACTGGCAAGGTTTATGATGTAGGAAATTTTCAGTAAATTTGCCCTCCTTACAATGAGAGCTGCGCATATCATAGAAAATCGAATTGCGAACAGAATTGAAAACTGCAAAGTGCATTTATCGCCTGTATAAGATTGTAATACAAAGAACAGTAGATGCGGAAGGTGAACAGAGCTGTTGTAGTGTTATGTGTGTATAAACTTGCATTAATGTGTTATACCTAATGTTTTAACCATTTCAAAAGCGAAAGCGCTGTCGGTTTTAAACTAAATTTGCAGATGTTGAATTACGATGAATCCTGGAAATTTCACAAACTTAACTATTCATCTTCTAAGTCGAACCAGGGATAATCTACAGCTTGTTCTTTTATTCTCCCTGGTCGAACTGAGACATTTTATCCGTCGTCAAACACAAACGTAATGTTTTCACCACAGATGTTAGCCGAGTGAAGCAACTGCAAACCAAGAAACGGGGTGCTAGGAAGTAGTTGACTGTAGGTGCCTGTAGGAGGCTATGGCAGCTCATTCTCCTACCCAGAGATCCATGCGGCAAGCCAGCATGGTACCTCTAGAGGCCAGAAAGATGTGACGATTCGATTCGTCCATTCGATATAATGTACATATTTCCAGGGATAATCTACATCAGCCTTCTATTCTCCCTGATATTTCTTATTTTTTTTATTTAAAAAAACAACTACACATCTAATTAATCATCTTTGATAGAATGGTTTTGTTTCACTGAGACAATATCCTAAAACATGTAACACTATTTCGATCTGCGTAGCAATCCTTTGTTTAGGTTGTACGGCTCCACGTGCTGTCATCAAAGCCGACGAAGAGCAAACGATGCAATGTTATAAATATGTACTGTCATAAACCTTACTGTGGTAGTTGTGGAAGAATATATTTGTAACAATGTAAAACATTATGAAGAGCGCGCCAAAACGTTAGCGTAAGGCCAGCCCCTTCATCTTATGAATATGCGCGTTTGTTTACAAACAAGAGAAAAGTCCGGTCACGTGATATGCAAATTAGCCTGTATCAGTGATGTTATGCTAAGACATCAATGCGCCGGAGTGTGATTGGCAACTGACATGCATCGTGACGTCGGTTAGCAAGGGTATGTTTGATATCGAGAATGACATAGTGACGTCAATACAGTGTTACGTCATGCAAAAAGTATACTTTATCGCCTGATGAAAGTACTGTCTGCCCTTTTTATCTTATAGCAAATCAACTCGAGATAATATTATTTGGCAACCTTCATCAGTCACGGTGTAGTTCTGTCAGCAGTGTATTGGATTCCCGAGGTATTGGAAGTAGAAGACCTTTTTAATAAGCTGAATTTCATGTATTTTTGTGCATGTGAACGTTACTTACCTCTAAGATGTACGTGTGTGTGTGCGTGCGTGCGTGTGTGTGTGTGTGAAACACAATATACGGGTCATGATCGTAAGGGTTGGTATGACTGTCCTAGTCTATTCCTTTGTGCGTCAGGTTGACGTTCACCTACGTATCATATAGGCATGTCAATAATATGGTACATGTGCTCTGCTTCTTATGTAAAAACTAAAACTAAAATCGCTGGACTTTGGTTTTAGAAAAAATAATAGGAGAATAAACTGACGAACAAAAGAACGTACACAGTGTTGGTGACCCATAAGTCACAATCAAAATACTTTGTGTACTCTCTTCAGTACATTACTATATTTCCCTCCGACATAAGCAACTTATGAATGTGCATTGAATTGATTTTTCTATAGGACATGATCCCACCGCAAACAAGGGATGGAACCCTCCTCCCCGAATACCCCCACAACAACCACCCCCGAAGACACCCCCAGGTATGTGGATATTACATCTGGAAATATTCAATTTAGAGAGTATGTAAGACCATGTCATTAACGTATCTATATATCTATCATGTCTCACAGTCCCTGAACCGCATTATTTCTCTACTACCTATGGTAGAGTTTTAAATGAAACAAGTTTAGATTTCTTCAGGCTCTCCCATCTTACTAGGGCTCCTTTCCAAATCAAATGGTATTGCACGTTACTAACAAAATTGCATATATTCAGAGACTAAGAGTTAGTCTATGATAGATCCAACTTTGTTTTAGTAGTAAATATTTGTTCTTTTCATGTTTGTCTAACTTTCTCATTAGAAGGGATGATGTAAAATCCTGCTGGGTAGCAAAGGTATCATTAGTCCCAACGGTCCTTAGTGCTGTGATCCATATTCAGTTCATGGCGATTAATAGCCCCTTTTCATTTTTGTTCCATATCTTTTTTATGATAGCATGGTAGGTTTAACTCAAAATCTATTTATTTCACTGTCCTTTGACGACAGGTTTTTATCGTCCAAAGGTCCCCTTTATTAATGTATCAATTGTTCTCGTCACGTTGTGGCGAAATATTGCTGATGTGACGTTAAGTTTTAACTCACTCACTCAGTAATGAAGTGTCACGAATTTGCTTCAAATGGGGCAAATGAAATGTGTTCGAGGGATGTGAAACAATCCGGATACTTCTATTTTTCAGAACCTCGGCTGATACCTGCTAAAGATGCAACGGAAAGATTTTCCTACTCAACCAACAGATTAAATTTGTTCGATTTGTCACCACACGTCCCTTTCCGTATCCCCCAAGCAGCTTCTGCCAGAATAAATGGAGGTGGTTGCGAATTGGCAAAGCAGCTAAAACGAAATTGAAGCGGCTCCAGTTTGAAAGTCAAGGCAATAATTAGATGGAAAAACTTACTTTGCTGAAAGCATTAAGTGTTATGCTCTTACGGACTGTTCATAATTTATGGTTTTGTACATAAATTGTAGCTGGTGTCATTCACATTGTACATGCTTGTCTATAAAAATCATCATCACCCCTCCTAGCCATAAATTTTAAACGGTCCCTTATAGACTTGGCAGAACGTCATGACCACAATATACCACAGAATAAATAGAAACATATTCATTATTGCCTTACTCAACGAGAGTGATACAAGAAGACGGAACTCGCATCGTAAGCTCCCGACACAGCGGTAGAGCCCCAAGCCATATATCATCGTCAATACACTATATCTCCTCTTTTGTTAAGTTAAAAGTACAAATTTAAAATGCTATTTATCTGATAATCAAGATCTTACTTCCTTGAACTTTTAAGTAAATAAACCTCTGTTGCTCAGACACTGTAGCAAACCGTATTTACGCACACGGCTTACCACACAAGAAAGAAAGAAGGTGATTTGCAAATATGTATAATTTGTAAAAATCATATTTCAAAAGAAAATATTGCCAACATTGTAAAGATAATATTTTCAAGGCTTGTAAATTTTTGCAAATTTGTAAATTTAGGAAGGGTTGTACCACTACTTCTTTCAATTTCTCCTTTTCCCAAGGATCACCATGAGTGTATAGACTTAATTATTTTACGCATCTTTTGTTCGGTTAGAGTTCATATTGTTGATATGCTTAATGTATCTTGCACACGTGACATGCAGAAGGACATATTACGCTGTTCTAAGTACAAACAAAAGATCGAATAAAAATGTCGGGAAAATAACCTTCGGGATGGATGGAAATGTGTTAAAACTATTCTTGGAACCAATCGGAAACAAACAGAGATTAACGTGAGTGACGGTCTAGAGTTTGCTAATGAGCTGTAGATTTTTTATTCTCATTTTCATGAACATGACTTTTCAGAGGAAAGAAATCATCTTTTGGGAAACCTTTCATTCTGCGAAACTCCAGTAATCTCCACTGATGACGTCAAAGAGTCGTTCCGAAGATTAAACTGTCGCAAGAGCGCGGGCCCGATAATATCACTTGTGCTATTTTCAAGGAGTGTCGTGATCAGTTAAGTGGCGTCTTTCAACAACTTTTCCAAACTACCCTGCTATTCCATCATATATCCACTATGTGGAAAACATCTAACATCTTACCACTCCCGAAGAGGCAAAACCCGAAAGTGCTAAATGACTATCGCCCCGTTGCTCTGACATCGGTAGCCATGAAGTGTCTGGAAGGCATTGTGAAAAAGCTACTTATGCGCGAAGAACATCTAGACCCACTCCAGCAGAGAAGAGACACAGACATCGCCACATTAACCATCCTGAATCTCATCTATAAACATTTAGAACAAAATGGATCATATGTGAGAATTCTGTTCGCTGACTTTTCCTCCGCATTCAATACCAGTCAGCCACACTTATTTCTGTCAAAACTAACAAAATTAAGTGTTAACGACAAACTGATCATACGGATAGACTCTTTCATGGCTGATAGACCTCAGTGTGTTACTGTTAATGGAATCAGTTCCTCGGTTACCATGCTGCCCACTGGAGCTGCGCAACGATGTATTTTGTCACCCATATTGTATACCAACGATTGTATCTGTAAAGCGACTAACTGTTTCATTATCAAGTTTTTTTCCGATGACGCAGTAATTGTTTCACTTCTAAAATCTGCTGACCTTGATTACAAAAATGCAGTCTAATGAATGTTACTAAATGGTGTTAAGATAACTTTCTGGTTTTAAATACTAAGAAGACAAAAGAAATGATTATAGATTGCAGAAATCATCATAGATTGTAATTCTTTGGACCCTATTGTAATCAACAACGAGGAAATTGAAATTGTGAGAAAATACAAATATTTAGGCATTGTCATTGATTGTAAGCTTAATTGGAATGACAATGTTGATTACCTGTACAAGAAAGGCCAGCAGAGATTGCATTTCTTACGACGTTTAAACAACTTTAACGTTGATTGTTCTCTTATGCTACTGTTTTACCAAATATTTATACAAAGCATTTTAACTTTATTTTTAACCTTATTTGTTGGTTTGGTAACCTGTCTGTTCAAAAATAAAGCTAAACTCAACAAAATTGTTAACCAAGCACGCAAAAATCATTGGCACTGAGTCAATAACAAAGTCTATCGGCCTACTTTACGAGCAGCAAATCATAAAAGTGCGGAAATTGTAAACGACAGCTCTCACATTTGTTTTTTACGATTTTGAATTTCTTCCATCAGGTCGTCGTCTGCGACATGCCGATAGCTAGAATGCCAAAGCTCGAGGGTCCGTCATTCTTTTGTACCAGCCGGTATTCATTATTTTAACAACAGTTAATCTTAAATATTTATATTCACCTTAACATCTTACTATCATGTATACCATTTCACACCACTGCCTGTTTTACCTCATCATTTCAGTTCATCATATCCTACTCCTCACCCGTTTTAGTGCTCTTATCTATCTATTTGTTTACTATCTCAGTGCTTACTGAAATGTGATATCTTGCGATTCCTTGTTTTGTTCTGTCTCATGTGTTTTACGATGTAACCAAAATTTCCTTCCTGGATAATAAAGTATTATCTTATCTTATCTTATCTTGCATAAAATGGGTAAAATAATACAAAAGAATGGGATATAGGTGGTGTGGCGGGGGTTAAATGAATATTTGGCGTCTAAAAACATATCTCGGACATTATCTGAAGTGCGTTTAATATTTTTGGGTTTTTTGTCACTCATGGTTTTAACAGATAGGTCAGTGGGCTTGCTGTAAATATATGTCTGTTTAATGTCGTCTCTGTTGTCTTCATTTAGGGAAAATTCGGAGAGGAAGTGAAGTTCGTTTTCAGTTTCATTTGGGCAGACGATGCAAACTCTGTATTCCAAGGGGGTGGAGGGTCTGTTGTGGGGGAGGCTTCCACAACGCAATCTGGATAAGTATTTCCTGAGGTTTCTTGACATTATGGTTCTGACGTATGTTTCAGGGATGAGATCTTATTTAAAAAGTCTATAACAACGAAGCTTGTTTCCATTTGTAAGATTTGATGTATCGTCCCAAAGCTCCTTAAACCATAAAAATCCATCTTGTAATTTCATTTCTTTCTTCAGCTTTGACATGACCCAATGTATGGATTCTGGCATGTTAAATATGTTGACGATATCAAGCTGCTTGCCGATTTTCAGAACAGCGTTAAAAAACGGATTTTTGTCTTCTTTTTGTAACTTCTAAAATCCTGCGTGGTAATCCGTTTGTCTCATGTCTGTTCATCTTCAGAAACCATCTAAAAGCTTCCAGTCTCTGTTTAGTGAGGCAGGATTGCCATCCAATTTCTCCTCGAACAGCGCAGTTTGATGTACAACGTGAAACTCCCAGGAAGAATCTGCAAGCTCTGTTCTGTATATTGTCTATTTCTCGGTGACTGTAAAGACCCCAAATTGGAGCTTCATATAGGAGAATGGGCTCTACAGTAGTTTCATAAAGTTTTGTGAAAACGTCATAAGCCATATCCCCACATCTGTAATACTTATTTATCAATAAGGATAGTGCACGTCCAGCACTCTTGGCGATTTCCTTTACCGTACACTCCATGTTAAGGTGCTCCTCGAACCACAGGCCTAAGTATTTATGAGCATTAGTAAAATCTATGAATTCAATGGTACAGGAAAATACATAGTGGGAAGTTGGTATGGACCTTTTTTCTAAAATGCACATTCTTGGTTTTCTTCTTATTTATATTACGTCGCCATTTCAAACACCAGTTCGTGACTGCATCAAACATACGTTGTAGTCTATCTTTAGTGGGAGCTAGAAGAACGACGTCATCAGCATAGAGTAGTAGGGATAGACAGATGTCATCCATCATAACACCGTCCTTCAACTCGTTGATATCGTGAGCTAAGTCGTTGATGTGAACATTTTACCGTTTACCCCAGCTTTCCTTAGTTTCAGTCTGAGGCAAGATCTATCCACATTGTCGAAGGCTTTTTTAAAGTCTATAAAACCTGCAAAGTTTGTTGTTTGGCATCAGATCTGTTCTTGACAACTGAGTACATCTTAAACATGTGGTCGAAACAACTTGTATTCTTTCTGAAACCATTCTGCTCTTCCACAAGAAAATCAGTAGACTCAAGCAAGGCCGTCAAGCGTTGATTCAATATATTACAATAAATCTTGCAGGTTACAGATAGTGAACTGATGCCTCTGTACATCGACGGGATTTGAACATCGGTATCCGCTTTAGCTATGGGGTGAATGGCAATTGTCTTCCAGGTCTCAGGGATGATTCCTTTGATAAAACACACTGAATAAAGTTTAAAAAGAACATCTACACACTTTTTATTCTTGAGTGCTTCGCTGGGAATATTGTCAAGGCCGGCTGCTTTCCTAGACTTGGCTCTGTCTACAGCTTTGACAACCTGCTCCCTGGTGATAGGTAGATTAAGAACGGTGTCCTCATCCGTAGAACTGCTCGCGGTATCAAATCTCTCTAAATCTAATTTAACTTGTGCATAATGATTGTCATCAAACTACTGGTTTTCATCCTCATTTGAATAAAGATTTTCAAAGTCTGACCTCCACTTCCCCAGATCGGTGGGTATATCTGAGCGAACACTGCCGTCTTCTGAAATCACCTCCATTCAGGTAACGTTGAGCTTCTTTCATTCCCGATCCCAATTTTACCGATAATCTAAAAGAAATCCACGATCTGTATTTTCTACATTTACTAGTAGATTGTGCTGTTTCTTCAGTTGATACTGTCTCTTAAGTTTTCCGTTACGTCGATCAAAAGTAGACCTCTCGGTACAATAGACCTGTTTGCGTCGACGTCTCTCCATATAGCGTTAGATGCACATCATAACCAATCACGTTCACTTGAATACACTTTATCCCATTGTCGCTGGAGGTTGTCACACCAGTACGGTTTATGGAAGCTCTTCTTACCAGGTTTGACGTCATTTTGGAACTGAGATAACTTACTGTCCACCTCACTGTACCGCCTCCGTGGTGTAGTGGTAAGAGCGTCCGCCCGGATAGCGGAAGGTCGCGGGTTCGATCCCCGACCGCGTCATACCAAAATACGTTAAAATATGGTACTTGTTGGTCCCTGCCTGGCGCTCGGCATTAATGGGTACAACAAGGACTGGTTGGCTCGGAGTCAGTATAATGTGTCTGAGTGGTATTCATGCTTCACTGCGGCATGGTATCTCAGTGAGCTAGCACTATAAAACAAGCTTCAGTCTGGGCTATTACAAGCAGCCGCACATACATACACACACGCATGCACGTCGTCATATGAGAGAGATATTCTAAAGCACGACGTTAAACTTAATTTCACCTCACCTCACCATCTCATTGTGCAACATATCCACAAACTATAGTACTGTCGGAAATAGAAAAAACTGTGTTTAGGCTGTTACTCTAAAATATACACAACTGCAAATAGCATATGTTGGAATAACCCACTTCGGCCTAACTTGGCATTCAGTGGGATGCGTAATAGGATATCCGGAAAAGCATGTTTACTCGTAAAATCGGGCCAAACTTAGAAAAAATACGAATAACTGCTGAAAACAATAGAGCAGACTATAGATGGCAATTAGGTCGCTCAGCCAGGTATGACGGCGTCCGTCGACTCACCTGGCATGAAATGCATGTGCTGCCTACAGGGGCCCAAGGGGTCATCTCAAAGATATTTTGTGCTTTTTCATGTGTGTTGACTATGCGCCATCTATTGATTAACATCTTACGTGTCTTTCTTTCATGAAGTTTATGTTGAGATATGTAAAAGAGTATGATACCTGATAACCATAGAAACGCATCGTATTAAATGTCTCAAAATATATAGGTGGCATGACCACCCGATCGCGAAGATCGAACGGACTGGATATCATTTGTAAATAATTATGACATGCCATGCCATGTACCTCCCCAGTATAATTGCCCGAAAGCATTATCCTATCTTAGCTGATATCTCTATCCCCAAGCCCGACCCCAAGGATCGTCTGCGACACCCGTCCAGGTTTTGCTTTTGAGACGAACCCTCCCTTTGTTTCTTTTTATAGTGACAGTAAGACTCCATGGTAGCTACATCCTTAATAGTTTCAGCATGAAAGTTATTATTTTTTATGCCAGCTATCATTTATAATGAAGCTACATCTAATTTCAAATAGGGCATTTAAAAAGTGTCCTTTGTAATACAATGTCGTCGCACACTAATTTGCATAAAACCATCGTCTGTTCAAAATAAGTCCCGCATTGCTCATTTCTGAACTAATCTCTCCTCAGTAAAGTCCTTTTTCTATGTTTCCTATCTCCCTACAACTGAGACTGCAGTTAGGCCGAACTTAGTGTAAGAGATATTTCACACTTGCACATATCAACTACATAAATTGTAAAGATAAATGAGAAAATACAGTTTTTTTGTATTTCCGACAGTAGTTTAGCTATAAGCTTCATTCACGTTAGCGTTGTCCTTCAGGTGACCTTTAATTCTTACAATAGCACCCTGTATAGTTGATAAATCACTAGAGTCCGACAGGAATGAAGCAGGTATATCACTCACATTATATCTTCTCTAGGGGGTAGGGCACTGAGGGGTAGGGCACTGAGTGGGTAGGGTACTGAGTGGGTGGGGTTTTAGGGTAGAACCCAGATAGGTCAAGGGTGTACGTTAACATAGAATGATCTGGTAGGGAATCCGGGGCATTAATACCATACATATTTACTAATGATGGCATAGATGTCACTTAATTTTGAATATAACGGTAATTGTGCATGGGGAACAGCAGCATAGTCCACTACAGAGCGCCTTTTTGCGCTTATACATGTCCAAGAGCGTCCGTTGGGGTACTCTCGGGTGGTAGTTCAGGATGGTGGACAAGAGATGGAAGACAAGTCAGGTGGAAGAGTTGAAGACAGCAGCAGCCATGTTTATTATGGTCTGGGAATAATGGTAGAAATGGTACATAAAATAGAAATCACGTGACAGAACGCACATCGGAACCGAGTGGCCAATGTTCCCGATGTGGAGACCCGCTCTGTCACTTACACACATGCAGAAGTCGGACGGTGATTCTTCATCGTCGACGTAGCCGCACAGTCCGTCCGCTTCGGTCGATGATCTGGGCCTGTCTCGTCCCCCTGACTGGTCTCCTGCTTGGTCTCCGTGAGTGACCATATCAGTCAGGTTTTATACACAGGGCCATTACGCAACGTTGTGCAAGGTCACTTATCCATGCACATATACATAAGATCCGCCGACGTAGAGAGGTGTTAATTGACATCTATTGATAGCGTTGAGAATTAAGGGTCCTGCCCGGAGGGGGGTTTATGATTAAAGGGGATACGCCGAATGTTTGCTGAATACATTAAACAGACAAAGGGGATAGAATGTCGGTGCACTTTGGACATATGTTGAAACAAATAGATCGATTGATTATTTGAAGTTTTTAAAGAAACCTATTGTAATGATTTACTCTATGACATACACTTAAAGTAATTTTTAACACCGATTCTGCCGTAAAGCATGCAAAAGTTTACATCAACTAAAAACTCAGTGAACATTTCACAATATGCATTTTCACCAAAGTCAATGACATCGCGCTCAGGTACAGAGTCAACGCCCGCTACATAATGAGAGTTATCACCAGTTCTACCGTTGAAGTCGCCAACTATTTGGTACAACACCTTGGCACTGATAGGAGTACAGTTTATACATCAGAGTCTGGAAGAACTCTTTCGTGTCTCTAACAAGAGATGATCCTGAAGGGCTGAAATTGGTAGCAAAAGCCACAAACACATTAAAATCACATGATAAATGAAAAACGTATACCACGCACTATCATCAGATGAATTGTCTATAATTTCACATTTAAAAACTTTTAAAATGGGGTTTCTCACAAAACGTCAAACACCGCCAGAACCTCGTCTGTCCAAACCACGTGTATCCATCCAGGGAAACCTTTCAAGAATGTTTCGCATAGGGCCGAATTAAATTATAATTACCATGTGATCAGCAAAGAGTCTAAATTGGGAGTTGTTGTAATTCTTTCACCATCCTCGACAATTCCAGGAACAGATCCTCCACTGGTCCTATTGCGTATTAGTACCTGTCAAACGGAAGTCCTTCTCTTTGCCTAACTGTTTGAGCACTGTTCGTAGCGACGCTTGCATATCACACACTTCTCTGGCCTCTACATACACGTTCTTGTAAGTCTTGTAATGTCGAAGTCAACGTTTCGATTTGAAAACTTGATTCACGTGCTCTGCGTCCTGGAGAGTAGCTAACAGGATGCCTTGACCAGGTTTTCTAACTACACGCGCCGCACGTACATCGTGTAGTTTAAGTCCGTCACACAACAAAGCGTTGACTTGAAACTTTCAGATATTTTCAGTTCCATTGATATTTCAAGATCATCGATACGGCTCGTCAACTTGCTGTTCATGACACGCATTTCACTTAATAAAGGTAAAACAGCATCAAACATTCTGTTCATGTTTATTGCTGTCGATGGTATAGTTTGGCATGAAATGCATGTGGAACCGGTTTTTTGTAAATATCTCTTCATCCAATGATCCAATCGATCTCAAACTGTGCAAGTGGATGTTTTGTCAGACAACCTAATCACATTGTAAATCACCGATTTTATGCATTTGTATTAAAGAATCTGTCTAACTGTCAACAAAATAAACAGCAGAACGCAGAAGGCTTGCAGCGGGAGGGAGCCAATGGCCTGTAACAGCGGCAGTGTTGGGTCATAAAGGTCAACGTTCGTCAATGTAGGTCAGCTATGCACGTGACAGGTATGAAGAGGTGTCACAGGTCGTGAAGAGGGTAAGGTGGGTGCCAACTGTTAACCATCATACGGAGTTTGTTTCTCTGAGTTGTTCAACATTAACCACAAAACCCATTAGTGAGAATTATTCTGTAGGTTAAAATCTTTAAATTTGTAATGTTAATGTCATATTTTGTTTAGACAGTACCTAAGTGGAAATGCATTTAAAGAACACAGAAATTATATTTACACTAAATCATTAATCGGACCACCTATGGTTAGAACTCAACAAACCCCGTTCCCTCGGACACAAGCACACACAATCATGCACACTCATTGAAGAAAAGATAGAATGAAGACAAAAGTGTTATGTTTTGATGTCGTTCACATTCCCAAATTAAGCAATGCATTTCTAATAGCTTTAAGCATATAGATAGTTAATATTTATATTTTCATGATAATTTTATGTGAAATGAGTGTTTCATGTTACACTATAAGTCGTTGGAATTAGTCAGTGCTGTCATTGTTAAAAGAAGTTATATTTCTTTGAGCATATCTGGCTGGATACTATTATTACAGTGAAGCCTCGTTAATCCGGACGGTTGCGTTTCTCAGTAAATTCGTCCGGATTGCGAATAGTCCGGACTACTGAATCAAGACCCAAGTTGCTTCCCAAGCTATTACAAAAACGACACGAATCTGGATAAAACAAATACTGTAAACGTATTATATTCGCGCAGGTTTTATTTTCGCGCTTTTCGCGCAAAACATTTTAGCGCGAAAAATTTATAGACCGCGAATAAACCTGTCATTCATTCAGTCTAGCCTACGGGAATCTTAAAATGACGACTGATAGTAGCATAAAGAATCATACTTAACTGTCGCTGTAATGGATTTCCCAAAACATAATTAAATAATGAGCGAAATCCCATCGCCGAATTAGCGAAAACAGCAATGTGTGTTGTGGCCGCCATGGAAATTGGTCACATGACTGGCAGCATTGTCGTAAAGCAAAATCACTTTAAGTCCACGTGACCGCATCTGTCTGTCAAAGTACATTAACCAATCACAAAACAGCTCACTTGTGATCCAATCATTGTGGTGTCAATCAAAGTGTAAATGTACAGTATCTTCAGTCGGGAGCTTTTAATGTCTAATTAAAACAACAACCCAGTTGGCCAGTTAATTAAGTAAACATCGCCGGGAGGTGTTGTTACGGTTCGTGAACACGACTTACAGCGTCCGGACTGTGAAGCAATTTACTGTTTATTTTACTGATTGGTGACAGCTACTTACCGTCCGGTTCCCGGAAACCGAATTTCCGGATTATCGAGGCAAATTATATAGGCATAGATTGGTAACAAGCTGAAATCGCCCGGGAGGCGAGACATCCGGATTATCGGAGTCCCGGACTAACGGGGCTTCACTGTATACGTAAATATAATAACAGAATTAAACTTCATCAAGTTCACTCCATTCTTCCACAGAGGAGCCATCAGTGTCCAGACGAATGACAACTGGATTAACTGTTTGCTCCTTCAAGCCATCTTTGAGCCAGTACTCTTTCTCCACCTTCTTGACATGTTCAACACATGCATGCCAGCGTGCAATGTCAATGTCACATATAGCAGTGATGACAATGTGCTTGACATCATTCAACTTGAATGATTGATTTTTCCGGGCCACTGTACTTTTAAGGTCTCCCCAGATAAGTTCGATTGGGTTGAGATCACAGTGGTACGGTGGTAATCTCAAGACCTTATGGCCTTGTTGGTGTAGCATGTTGTCAATGTTATATGTGGGTGGAGGTTTGTTAGGTTTAATCAAAGAGAGTACAACTGTGGTTTAGTGGCCTTAATTGAAAATTGTATATTGTTATTTGTTAGCCATTGCTGCATATCTGACTTCTTTGTATTGGAAGTTGGGCACCTATTGTTTGGATCTCGAACACTGTGATAGGGAGCATTGTCCATGACAACAAGACTTTTGTAAGGCAGAGCTGGCAACAATTGTTCCTCAACATACTGTGTGAGAACCGGTGAGTTCATTTCTGTATGATAGTCCCTACCATCTGTGCTCTTTGACCGAAATACCAGATCACACCCAGGTAGGAATCCACGTTGGGAACCAGCATGAAGAACGATTAAACGTTCACCTTTGCCTGTTGGTATTTTCCTACCATCACTGGGATCAGTGGGTAGCCACTGTCTGGCAGCAGTATGGTTTGCATTGACCCAGGTCTCATCCAGATATATAGGTTGGAACCCATCCTCTCTTGCCTGCTTAATTTCTCTCAGATAGTTACACCTTATTTTCACAATATCAGATCTCTCACACATTACAAGTTTATGGTTTGCTACCTTCTTGTACTTGTATCCAAATTTTATCCAGTAGTTTGCTTAGCATAAACCTAGAAACATTAATGGCGTGATCCTCTGCAAGGATGTGTTTTCACTTTCTTGTGGACAGGTGTTCATTTCTAGCAAATAGCCGGCGAATGACATCTCTGATGACCCTGATGTCAAAAGAATTTAACTTTGGATGCCTACCTTTTTGTACAAGGTTTTGTTGATGGGTTGTTGGTTTATTTTTCACAATTTTTAGCACGATGTTCTTTTTCATGCCAAGAGCAAAAGTTGTACCTTTCATGTAATCCGACACCTTATAAATCGGTTTGCTACGTTTGCTCTCTTTTTTAAAAAAATTCAACACATTTCTAATTAAACGTTTAGCATCATCTGAATAAGCTTTCACGATGACAGCGAGCAGTAGTCAATGTGAATGATCCAAACGGTCTATCACTGTGCAGTGCACAGATAACTATCATGAACTGCACGTGCATTAACCTTTATGACCCAACACTGCCGCTGATGGGCGAGAATCTTTACATTTGCTCAAAATACATGTTTTTTTTTTGTGTTTTGAAGGTAGCAAATGAATGAAAGTACGTTTGTAAGTATCATGATACAATCTTTTGACTTAATTCGGATAATTTAGAGCTCCATAACAAATATATCGGCCATGGGCTAAAATATTTCCTTTTACTCAAAACTCAGTAATAAATGTCAGTCCACAATGGGCGAAACAGTTTGACCCACTGGCAAGCTAACTTAATTTCACAATTAATTTGTTTTGGTTTGCGAAAAAAACACTTAACAAAATTATTCCTACTATTTATGAAAACAGAATTCGAATTGCTAAATTTTATCCTTTTGATCAGGGCTGGTTGAAAACAAATGTAATAAAAACATATCACTGATGAAAACGATTTGAGTGTGAGTGAGTTAATATACTCCAGTATATATTTTGACTTGAACTAATTAAACACTGATGAGGAATACATGTATGGTATATAACCTGTCGTCAAGGGACAGTGAAATATCCAGAATATCTATCAGATTTAAACCTGGCATTTAATATTTATATAATAGCACTATTTGGACAATACACAAAATGAAAACAGGTTATAGACAGCCAGAAACTGAATTTAGATTACCATGGGGACTTACGGTACTTTAGCTACCTGCGAGAACCCTAGAAGGACTTACATGGTCCCTTCATACGTTGGCGATTGTGCACAAATTTAGTCATCACTTAAAAACACAAGTATCCTACTATTATAAACATGGTATATCTAAATTTACTTCAGATGTTTTGAGACTTACGTACCCTCTCAAGAAGACAAAACTGTGAAACCCGTGAAGGTGCGGGTTAGAATTGGCCTTCAGTAACCCATACTCATCGTAAGAGGCGACTAACGGGATCGGGTGGTCAGGCTCGCTGACTTGGTTGACACATGTCATCGCTTCCCAATTGCGCAGATCGATGCTCCTGCTGTTGATCACTGGATTGTCTGGTCCAGACTCGATTATTTACAGACCGCCGCCATATAGCTGGAATATTGCTGAGAGCGGCGTAAAACTAAACTCACTCGCTCCAAACTGTGAAAAAAAGGAACACCTCCAGCCACCAACAATGTCAACAAGAACATAATGGAGTCCCTGCATCAATACATCTTCAAGACTAAACGAATTGATAAATTATTCTAGAGCATTATCTGTACACAAATAATGAAATGTAACTGCAAGTTCAAGGTTCCTAAGCTCGTACAATGCACATTTATTCACCTCATGTAAGAATGTCTATCTCTGATTGATTCACGTGACCTTGAACAAATTACCATGTATGCCGGTCGTACACTGCTTAGGTGGTGTAGTACAAATCATCAGGCAGAATATATCATTTATACCCCGCCCCATGGAAAAAAAAACATGCATCCACGCCAGTCAGTGAACCGTGAAGCAGTGGTTCAAATCGACTGGTCAGTTCCATGTTAGTGAAATATATGACTGAATTTCAGCTTGTTTTGATGCCATATTTACATGAAGAGAGATTTAAGATATTTTTACCTAAGGTTATGTATTTATATGGTTTTATAAAAATCTTTCTTTGATGTATATTTTGACCCTCTAGATACATGTAACAGTGTCTCATAAGCCTGTTAAGGTTGGATGTATGTAAAACATTACGTGTTTATTTAATATGTATTTTATATCTTGTTTACATACATGTCTGTCTGTCTGTCTTTCTTTAAACATTCGTTAAGATAAATTATGTGTACTATTGTGATGCGGAGTATACGGGGATTTTTGCGTCCCGTTTTATCCACCTAGCCGAAGGCGTCAGTGACAGTTTGCTACTACTTATGATAGGAATTAATTTGGCGTTTTTGTGTTTCCAGTTCTTGTGTATTCTGTTATATTATATATGTACCGGTGAGGTATTAATAAAAGCAATGTTTTGCTTGTTTACCAAACCAGATTCTCTGAGAATATAAATATGTTTAAACCATAACCTTTCAGACCACAATGAGGTGATTGAATGCCGATTGATTGGCCTTATCTTGTCAAGTGGCATTTCTGTACATAGGTTACACTTTTAACGTGGTGTTCAGGGTAAACATGTGACACGGAGACAGGCACGCACGCATGCATGCATGCATGCACGCATGCACGCACGCACGCACGCACGCACGCACGCACGCGACGACACGGAAACTCTCTCAGTCACACACACACTCTCTCGGACACACTCTCTCGCACACGCTAGCTCAGATATATATATATATATATATATATATATATAGAGAGAAGAGAGAGAGAGAGAGAGAGAGAGAGAGAGAGAGAGAGAGAGAGAGAGAGAGAGACCCTTACATTCGGTTACAGCGTTTAATAAGTACTTGACTGTGACATTGTACTTTTTGCATGAAATTCAAAACCTCTTACTTTTCTGTGTCATATTGTTTCGTCAAACGTTATCATAGTTTTGCGCGGAAATCTAAAATAGAATATTGATGTTATGTCATAAATGGTGTCTTTTAAATATATTTCAGCAGAGGTTATCAGTATTTTGATGTGTGCTGTATTGCATGCAATTCTTAGCATTCTGCCAATGAGCTACTTAATGGGCGGTAGAGTAGCCTTGTGGTTAAAGCCTTTGCACTTCACACCGAAGAACCGGGTTCGATTCCCACATGGGTACAATGTGTGAAGCCCATTGTGATATTGTTGGAGTACTGCTAAAACCGACGTAAAACCATACTCACTCACTATACACTACTTTAGATACTAACATTGCCACCCAACTCCACAATCTCACAAGGAAACTCTGTGTGTCGAGACAAATCAACAATTTGACGAAATGATTTGAATGAAAATGCCCAGACGTTTACCCTTTTAGTGAATTCAGGATAAATGTGACAAATTATATGTTGGCTGTTTCTTACAAAGAGAGTGGATTTCATTCAAAGCTGTAACCTGACACGTATACCGTACAAAGGTAGTACAGTCATTGTGTGCTGGTCCATGGCGACACACCAGCTCTATCGAACCTTGACAAAACACATTTTTAACGTGGTTAAACAGAATTGCTTTCCCACAGAGAACGTGGATTATCTATTTTTGTTCCCGACTTGTTTTGTGCAGAGTAGACAGACATATTTTTCAACGTTGTTTAAAGCATTATATCTATATGAAAGCATACTTTACGCTCCGACATACTTTTGCTGCAAAATTAAATAACATAAATGACTCATTTATAATAACATGTAACTCAAGAAAGGAAGAGCACAAATACGAAAGTATATATTGTATGTATTCTACACATGGTTCAGGTTTGTTATTTTTTAATGATTGATGAGGGTAGAAAAACCTTTATTGTCCTTTATGTAACGTTGGAATAGAAAATGAAATTCATTTTACACTGTTATCAGGAATTAAGGCAGAAATATATACCACACCATTTACTAGCAAAACAACCCCTTTATGCATTTATATCTATATAATCCCCCCCCAAAAAAAAAACAAACAAAAAAAACACCAAAAACAAAAAACAACAAAGAAACAGACATTGGTACAAATCCAGGGAGAGACATTCTACACCAGTTACATTCATTCAATTAAGCATCTTCTTGAGAAGTTTGTGGAACTCGGATGGGATTTATGCTGGAAATATACTGGACAAAATAAGTTAGGGATATTAGTATTTTTATGATTGATATTTTATCAGTGTGTCAATGAATATATAGATCGTTATTCATAATTTCAAAATTTAGATATATCCCTAACTATTGTTGTCCAGTATATTTAGTAACCGATGCAGTCAACCGCACTAAAACTCAGAACGTTTCAGCCCCTGTTTACGTACATGGGCGACCACACTATTTATCTGTTGAAGTTTAAAACATGAGACTTTCTCTCGCATAAAATGAAATATTGCGCAGTCATTTAACATTTTTTTACTCGATAACTAAAGATTTCACCGCGTTTAACATTGTGCAACTTTGACTGTACCCGTCAAGCAACATTCCACCTGCATGACTCAATGTTTATATTCAGTACATCATAAACTTACGACAACACAAATATGTGAGCTGTTATGCTCATGTAAGGAACAAATGCTTTTAGTATTCTTAAGAAATATAGCTCTGAATAGACACGACACAGTTACAACACTCAGTAGACTTGGCGCAAACTGTTTGTATTGATACTTCTGATTGTCTTACACAGATTTCACGTCCAGATATGTGTCAACAGCTATGAACATTCCCTATCGCCACTCAAGACATACAGAGGGATGTTGTATAGATACATTCAATTTGTCAATCCAACTACTTGTACTTGTCAAAACTGAAATACAATATGAACATGCACACAATAGATAAATTGAAAGGCACATCTTGCCAAACAAGATTTTCAAGAGCATATACACATAAATGTCAGTGTCTTTTACAGACTAATATGTGCACGTCTTGAGAAAGGTCAAAGTTCCTATTCCTATCTCTGTAAACAGGGTTGTTCAATCACACACATATACACACCAATTCTGCATGACAAATAAGTTAATGCACAAAGAGAATTTAACAAAGGTTGAAATTCAAGATTATTCATGTGCATATCTTGTTATATAAGGTTTTGCAATGCATCACTGCCGAAATGCCAACAGGCGAAGGCGACCTCCAAAGCACTTAACCACCATCACCAATGTAAACAACAAAATATTTACACCCTAATTTCACATGACAAAGGAAGTTTATACACATAGCAAAAATCTTGGTCCTGATAGAGCTCGACACCTTATAAAACAATCAATTCGAGATTTCCTTAGAATGTGCGATATTTGGCTTTTTCAACAAAACACCCTAAAAGCACCTGTACATCTCACACCTTGCCCAGTGTGATCAATAGATTTGTATATATGGAAAGCAAAATACACTTGAAAGTCGTGACTGTTTAACTCCAGTACACAAGACCAACGGATTGGACACAACGACCTTTTCGAGACAAATTGTCGCAGGCGTTTTGCGGAAATTACGTAACTGAACGCGGAGATACACTGAACGTCATCGTTCCGCTCCGTGACCTCGTCTTTGCGAGCTACACTGAAATACTCAACTGAGGTGAAACTCAGAATGATGAAATTGGAAATGAGGGAGAAACCAGCTAAATCAACACGTGGATGGCAACACAATAACGAAAATCTCTCATGAATTCGTATGACAATGCAATATCCGTGGAGACCATGATAATTTGAACAACGGAGACAGTTATATGGATATACAACTTCTTTATTATAATGTAAGCGGCGTTTCGGCGGTGTACCCCCAACAGGGCAGCAGGTTACCTGGGATAAGAGGACACGCATGAATGAGCGTGCAGGGCAGGTTGTTCCCTGTGTACTATGGTCCATGGTATTTCGGCTGCCCATAAAATTGACACTGTGACTTCATTCATTCATTTATTTCAACATACATATTATCACCATCATCAATCGCATCAACAGTATTATGAAGTACAACCATTAGGCAATATTAGCACTACCATCAGTAAACATACATTATTACAAAATATCACATTATACACAATATCACAAGCATACATCATTATTCATAGTCCCACAAGGTGAGACACACCGTAAGCAAGTGGAGTCTCGACACCATCTTGCAACAGTCTATCCTCGCGGTCTAGCCGTTCTTCAAGCTGGCGATACTTGTTCTTCTTAGGTCTCACACAACCACCACCCTGCAACTGCATCAATGTTATTTCTGTGTAGTTCTGTTCTGACTTTATCAGACTGATATGTCAACGAGATAAGTGATGTGTTCAGTTTAAACATAACATCAATCATTATTTTAATCACTCACTCGTATTAGTGTCAGTTCAGTTTAACTGTGTTCACGAGCTCAGCGCAGTGGTAAGGTGAACTGTGTTCACCAGCTCAGGGGTAACTAAAAAGTGTATCACCTGTTGTTTCAAGAGATTAGCATGGCTCAGTGACCTGGAACGTTTAAACAATACCTGCTGGCAAACTGGGGACACACCGTTTCGGCGTAGCTGCTAAAACCGTTATCAAGCAAGTGATGTCTACTGGGTAGTCCCGTAAGTTAGACCTTTGGGTCGAGGAAAAAAATCCTTGGATGTTTGATGTTGTGACGACGGTGTTGTTTTAAGGGAATAAGACACTAGCTTTCTACCAAATGTAAAATGTCTTAACTCAGCTCACTCAGGAAACGAAATAAGACACGTGTACCAGAATGTGAGTGAATTTGCCAGTTATGGCAAATGCACAATTATTACTTGAAAGTTTTCCCTACCTTTCGTGGTGGAAGATACCTTTGTGTAAATGGTTATATGTTCATAGCGAAAAATAGGAAAATGGATCTCGTGAAAATGCATGCAGAAAGACTGCATACAGATCAACACTCTCAACTGTCTTAACGACATAGTTTCTAAAATACCAAGAGACCACAACCACGGACCTGTACACAACGAAGTCAAGGTAAATCTTTTCGGCTGTAGCAAAAATATTGACAATTAAAAGCAATCTCAATCTTGAATATATTGTGTTAGTGGCGGATGACTTTTGAAAATGAATTAAGACCACATGGAAAAAGAATTTGGGGCGTTGTCGGAAACATTTCCCCCCTTTCAAAATTCCTGGATCCGCCCATGTGTGTATTCCACATAGCCTAATGTAAAGATTACATATTATTACTATGGATATTTTAATGTATAGCTTAAACATGTTTTCTTCAAGTAATTATGTCGGGATTTGCAAACAAGCATAAACATGCATATCAATGCCGCTCCATAACAATAATACAGTTACATAGATAGTGATGTACACTGTGTATAAATCATAATGGAAAGTGTGGGGTTTTGCCCACGATAGAATTTATTCAACAATGAATACTATGACGACATACCGAGTGTTACAGTTTTGATGCTTTTTTTCCTTTGTGAGAAAGTTTGACAAAGCCCTTAGTTCCTGAGTGGTGACGTGTGTCGTCCTGGGCAGGAAGTGACAGTGTATTGACTTCTTTCCTTAATTACCCATTTGGGGCTCCCTAATTAACCTTTATTTGTTCTGAAGCAGCATAGACTATTTATTTTATTTGGAAGTGGTTATTGGCGAATAATAGGATTGACAAGACATATTTCAATACAGTTAAATCTCTCACAATACTGTTTATGTTACAAGATTTACAAAGTAATAATTCATATTCAACAATTTCTTAATTTTGACTGTTCCGACGTGTATGTTTTGATATTATCTGTGCGTAGACGCATACCACTGACGAGCCACATTTCGCATGTTGTACGTTAACAAATTAATAAATAAGCTCCTGTACTGAGGCTTATCTTGCTGTAATTTCTGTTCTGTTTCATGAATCAATGTGTCGTTGAAGCAGTATGTGAGATACAGTTTCCAATACAAGGTGGTACCTTTGTGTTGTTCTATGAAGCCATATCACATAAAAATGGTAGAACTCTGGATCATTCGCAGATTGTTGCGAAGCGGCATTTTTGACAATATTTTCAGTCATCACTCGATCCTGAACTGGGTCACCAGTGTTATGCCCTTGGTGGTAAAAAACGATGCTTTTTTCAGTGCTTCTGTATTCTCAAATCATCTACTATACAATATCACGTCATACTGTAGTTAGGTAACTTGTTCCATGGCATTACTTCTAATGTTTTAAGTGCCTAGTGACTGCATAATTATGATGATGATTATGAGTTTAACGTCGGCTTCTGGCTGTAGCCAATGTCGCCGACGGGGTAGGTGGTTTAAACGTATTTATTTCATGAAAAAGCAACGACAGAATTTTCATCAACTGGACTGGTCAACAAGCTTAAAAGAACTTATATGAAGACCGCTCCGATATACATAGATATATGAAACAGTATCATGACACGAAAAGATGATATCTAAAATGAATTAGATGGTATGACATGTACCCCGACAGGGTAGGTGGGAGCTAGAGTAATAATTAATATGTTTATAATTAGGGATAAACCACCATACCCCCAAAATGTAAATGATGGGGTGTTAACTTAAGTGAATTTGGAACGAAAACGGCTACAAACATGATAATAAATAATAAAAAGCCGTGAATATGAAGGGAAAATAAAAAATAATGTAGTCTGATGTAATTAGATGAGAAGAGATGAGAAATAGAACTAAACTGATAGATATAAAGTGGGGCTTGTTAGGGGTGCTGTGTGTGTGTTGGAGAAGAAGATTTGTATTTGGAAACAGTGAAGCTGTTTATAATTAAATGATGGGTAAAGGAAGAAAAAGGGGTTAAACGGGGTCGGGGTGAGGGGGTGGTATGGAAGCATTGAGGGGGGCAAGGCAGGCTGAGCGAGTGCAGTAATTGAGAGGCAGTAGTAAGCTTGGTTGAGTGGCCTTGACTGAGGGGCTAAGGGCGGCCTTGACCGTGGAGTTTGTTATGGTTGGTGATTAAGAGGCGGCGGGGGTCGGTGGTCCAAAACGGTCTACTCCCATTTGTGAGAACTCCCAGTTGTGAGACTCCCAGTTGTGAGACAGTGGAGTAGGTAATTAGCAAAGAAAACACACCTTACTCCCCTATCTGACAGAATGGATTAACCCCAGCTAATTATGGATTAACTGAATCTTGTGGAGGTAACTTAATGAAATTCTAAAAGATAAAGTAATTAACCTACTCAGATAAATGGCTTTAAAAAATACACATTTTGTGTAGGTAACTTCGTGATCATTTGAAAGAGAAATTAATTTACCTACTCAGATTTACATGTTTGAAATATCTAGCAATAACTGTTGTAACTATAATTAATCCAAATGTATTTATTAACCTTTGACTGCCCTTTCCGATCACCATTATGGCAGGCCTTCAACAAGTAGAATATATCACCAGTTATCACCACGATAATCTTTTTCAGTGTTTCAGTATCTATTGAAAACAATAAATGCTCTTCAATGAACAATGTCTTCTGTGTTAATTAACTCATTAATGAACTATGCCTCCTGCGGGTACTCTTCAGCAACAGGGCTGTTCCCACTTTCATCGTAGGGATGGGGAAGCACCACCTGTGTGCACTGAACCATTAATTAATGTGTCTCACTACTGAGAGTTCTCACAAATGGGAGGACACCTCCAAAACATGGAAAACATGTATTTTGAGTAAAAGTAAATATTCTCGCCCATGGGCCAACATATTTTTCGCCCATGGGCGAGATTTTTTAATATGGCTCTAAATTAGCAGAATTAAGTCAAAATGAGTTGAAATTTGTGTCATGATGCTTTTAAGCATACACTCATTCATTTACAACATCTAAAACATGGATTTCCCAGCGAAATTAAACATTCTCGAGTTTAAATTTTGAGTTTTCGAAAAAAAAGCTTTCATTTTTTCATCCTTAGCATATATTCATAACAACCGCATGTTTAATTTGGTCGAATCCCTTGTCAGAAAGTGCCCACAGTGCGGAGAGTTTCTGGACTTTTGTGAGTCCACAATTAAATTGTGAGGTGTTCAATTTCATACATTCACTGATATCCTAACAGGGAATGTGTGTAATAGAACAACATGACAATCAGTAATTTCATGAAATCCCTTGAAATTTTAGGGAATACGTGAAATCCCTTGGGGTCACAGGGATTTAATGAAATCACTGACTCTTTCAGGGATTACGTGAAATCCCTGGTTTCATACATTCCCTGTAACATATCGAAGTTGAAGGGACTCACGTAAATACTTCCAGTATCTGAAGTACGACATTTCCTCATTATGATGACTTAATAATGAATACGCAGGACCAAGGTTTAACTTCGCCACATCCGCTAGTTCGACACAACCGATGCATGACTGTATGTGATGGTATTTTATTTCAATTTGTAGCGCCACGTTTGAAAACTGCTGCACCTAGCGGAGGCGGTGGAGGCGGCGGCTCCTCGAAGACATCATCGTCTTAGCATTGTAAATGTCAAAAGCTTCAACGCACCACCCAGATGCATCCGATCTCAATATGCGGACCAAACCAATAAGAGTTGATGTGTTATCATTGATGAAGTGACCAGATATAAACCAGCATAACAGGATGTGTTTTGCTTAAAGCATCAAATTAAAACTGAATTTGAATTTATATGTTCGTTTTATGTTTGTTACATCAAAACTCATAACTGAACAGACCCGTGAAGGTCCGGGTTAGAATGAGCCTTCAGTAACCCATGCTTGTCGTAAGAGGCGACTAACGGGATCGGGCGGTCAGGCTCGCTGACACATGTCATCAGTTCCCAATTGCGCAGATCGATGCTCCTGCTGTTGATCACTGGATTGTCTGGTCCAGACTGGATTATTTACAGACCGCCGCCATATACCGTATACCGGGAAATTTTCGAGGTATCTAATTTTCGAGGTTTTCGAGATTCGAAACGCAACCTCGAAAATATTATATCCATGAATTTTTCCGAACTTCGTACCTTTGGGCTAGATTTCCTATCGATAAGCATTTCAACTGCTGGCAAACAATGACTTCCTGACCTGCGCATTAACTCTGTAATGCCTGTCTACAACCACGCTATTAGACTCATTTTGTCTCGTTAAAATGTAACGACATCGACTGAAACAAACTTTTATTCGTGTGATGGCACGTTTGAGTCAAGCTACTTACATGAATAAACTATCGTAAACAAAAGAGTTCAACTTCTCAGCTTTCTAACAACAACATAGTTTCAGCAGAGACCCATGCATACATGCTTATAATTAGTTGTTAAGAATACAATATCGTCTGAGAAAAAAATGGCGTCATGTTTGAACTCTGCCGTTAGAATGTTTTATGGGCCATTTATCACAACAAAGGAACAAACGTTTGTTTTCATTACTATTATTGCTACCATGGACTGGTATACCGGTTGTTATAACAGTCAGACAGCAGTTATCACAGGCTACTAGGAGTTTTGCCGATAGCTCAGTGAGTATTGGTCCGGTAAGTGATGTTTCTGGCCTCTTTCTTCTAACCTCGTAATTAACATTGTCTAAAATATTTATTTATTTTAGGTCCCCAAACATCGAAATTTAAATCACCTCGAAAGCTCTGGGGGTCTCAAACCTCGAAATTTTAATACCTTGAAAATTTCCCGGTATACGGTAGCTGGAATATTTCTGAGTGCTGAGTAAAACTAAACTCACTCACTCACTCATAACTGAACATAAGGCTATTACTGCAGTCGTCAGGGAGTGAGTATTTTTAGTTCCATGCCCATTTCAACACATTTTTCGGCTTAACACTTACTACAAAAATAAAATGGCTGAAAACCTGGGTTCGATTCCCCATATGGGTACAATGTGTCAAGCCCATCTGTTTCCGCCTGCCGCGATATTGCTGGAATATTGCTGAAAGCGGCGTAAAAATGAACTCACTAACTCACTCAACCAAATCAGCCAGCCTGACCTTCCGATCACTCTTAAGACTAGCATGGGTTGCTGAAGACAAATTCTAACCCGGACCTTCAAGGGCCATGTTCGTTTTCAACACTACAAAAATGAAACAGACAAATAGCTTGTGCTGTATTACAATCGAGTGGAACCTGGGATTCGAACTCAGCATCAACGGATCTTATGTTCAGAATTCATCCTCATCGTCATTACAGCCTTAAATTATATTTGGGAATGTAAATTCACCCCAGGGACACAGTACCCGTGAAGATCCGGGATAGAATTGGTCTTTAGCAACCCACGCATGGAATATAGCTGCGGATTCTAAACAACTTACCCCAACTATTTAGATCGATGCTTATGATATTGATCACTGAGTTTACTTGTCCAGACTCGATTATTTATAGACCGCAACCATATAGCTGGTATATTGCTGAGTGCGGCGTTAAACAACAAACAAACAATTACGTCGTGAAAAATAATATCTTGCCAAACAATGAATCAACATGACCCTGAACCTAAGCGAGACAGCTTGCATCGATTCAGTACCACCCTGAAGCCTTTTTCCAAGAAAACCAAAATTCGGGGGAATAGCAGGAAATACCCAGCGTGCTAAAAATAGTTCCACGTGTCACAGCTGTCATCTGCCAGGGGCTCGGCTTATATCGGCTGCTATCGACAAGGCTGAGCTGATTGTCACGATGTCTGGTAAAGGTAGGTGTCAGATGATGATCTACATTGCCTTCTACTACATTGTGTAAACTGCCCTAAGAGTATTTGTTCTTAAAAGTATTGAATTGTGTCAATCTATTTCAGCAGCATCATCAGCCCCAGCGTTTTAAATGAATCATTGCAACAACCGTTTACATCATACTTGTAGAAGCCGTAAAACAACCCAACTGTAACAAGCATTCACAGCGCTTGTTCAGTTTGCCGAGGGATATGTATATGAGATCTACCGTACGAACTCTATTATAAGACGCCAGCAGTAATTCATTTCTCGTTGAATTACTGCTGCCGTCTTTTAGAGGCGGTACGGAAGTAATATATTTCACTTTAGTGAATCCGAAATTCATATAATCTCAAATTCTA